>NW_024420490.1:3798283-3799093 GCF_014898765.1 Herpailurus yagouaroundi | reverse complement strand
GTGGGTTTCGGGCCGCCACCAGCGCTGGCACCCGGCACAGAGGGCGGCGCGCGGCGGACTCCGCTCCCGGGCACCGCATCGGGCCGCCTCCGGGCTCTGCCGCTCTGCCCCGGCCCGGAAAACCCGGCGCCTTCCAGGCCCTTCGAAAGATGGATTCTGTTGACGTATCTGGCGGCCCTGGCGAGCCGGGTGGAAAGTTGGGTTTTGCCAGATCGCGCTGGGCTTGTCTTTGTGACGTTCGGCCAGCCCCGCATCCTCCCGAAGCCGGGTGAGTGTGCGTCGGCGCCCCGGGAGCCTTCGAACCCCCCAATGCCCAGACCCGGGGTGGCCGCACCGGCTCGGGCTTTCTGCCATGTTAGGCACCGAGCAACGTTCTCGCAGCATTTTTGCGTGCGTTTCGGCGGCGCCTTTTGCTGCGGAGGGAGTTACCGCTTCTCTCCGTGTTGGCTTTTTCGGGGTTGAGGTTGTGCTCTGTGTGTTTGCTTGTTTGCCGTTTAAAGCCCGACTATTGTTCAGGATAAGCTCCGCCTGGGTGGGGAAATGGCATCCCACCACAGTTGCCGGCGAGGGGTAGAAATGTTGCCAAACAGCTGCTGCTTTGTGTTTCCCTATCACAAGTCCCTGGAGTAGGTTTGGGGCACGACGGATGGATGGAGAGAGGGATGGGGCATGGAAGAAGAAGGTGGCTTTGGAAGAGCGAATTGTCACCCACCCCATGGCATGCAGTCAGCCTCCCTTTCTGACTGCCAAACTTTTATGAATATTCCTTTTGTGGCAGGGGGAAGCTTAATGAATTCAGCCCAGTTTTCC
>NW_024420490.1:3775717-3798183 GCF_014898765.1 Herpailurus yagouaroundi | reverse complement strand
TCATTGATTAAGTTCTCAAACCATTGTTAAAAGCCGGGTTGCTTTTCCCTGGAAAACTGGGCTGAATTCATTAAGCTTCCCCCTGCCACAAAAGGAATATTCATAAAAGTTTGGCAGTCAGAAAGGGAGGCTGACTGCATGCCATAGGGGGGGGGAGAGGAGGCGCTGACACCATATCAGGGATGTGGCTGCTTCTTGCAGAGTCAGGTAGGGGAGAGGTGGGCAGGGCAGAGCGCAGCTCCTGGGTGGCCGAGTTCCGGGAACTGTCGGTAGCTCTTACCTGTGCCCGTTGGAGCCACCCCCCATCGTGCCCCCATCTCATGGTCTGCCCAGCCGTGGGCGATCCGGCTTCAGGGGCGCCTTGCGGCAGCGCGCCCGCCGGCCCCCCTCATCTGGCATTTTTAAGGATGTGTAAATATTTTGCTGAGGATAAGTGACATCAACAGAATGATATTCCGCAGAGCCCGGGTGTGCAGCGATGATAAATAGATACGGCCAAACAAAGTTTTGATAGCCGCAGATTCTCATGGCTCGCTCTGTTTCATTTGGGTCTTTGTTTTTGTTGATTTAGCATTATCTCTCATCCTCTGGTGTGATCCCTTTATTTAGCCGATTTCGGAAGCTTCTCTTTAGAACAGAGAGAAAAGCAGCCAGCAGGGAGAAAACAATTCTTAGCCTTGCATACATCATGCAAGGTTTTCTCTGCTTTTCCCCAGGAATCTTTCCCACCGTTGTCTAGATGTCTCTCTTCCTCCTTTTGAGTCTTCAGAATCATTTGTTGATTGACCAAGAGACTTAAGATAACTTAGAAAATGTGTTGTGATATGCTTTTGTCACGGTGGAGGGGTGGC
Organism: Herpailurus yagouaroundi; assembly: GCF_014898765.1. NCBI lineage: Eukaryota > Metazoa > Chordata > Mammalia > Carnivora > Felidae > Herpailurus > Herpailurus yagouaroundi. The sequence continues at coordinate 3,797,332 of NW_024420490.1, read as the reverse complement.
AGTGTGGGAGGAGGCTAGTGGGGAGGCTCGGGCATGGGAGCTGCTCACCAGGCAGCATTATGCCCCCTCTCGCTGTTTTGTCCTTTGCATTTTCTTCTCAAGAGGAACATGGGGAGCTGTGCCACTTTCAGAAGTCGGGGGTGGGCTGGAAGGCACAGAATCATAAACCTGGTGACATCCCGGTTCATCTGCCCCTTAGAAGCCCTCAGAGGCCACCCACCCACCCCTGAATCCACAGACCCCATAAATATCCTACAAATGACCACTCGTGTGTCATCCCAACTGATTCCCACTAGAGGCATTCCAACGCGGCCCAGGCACGGTGAGTCAAGTCAGACTGGAACTTAGGGTATTGGCCGCTTTGGCACCAGCCCATGGGACGTTTGCGGGGGTGGGGTGGGGGTGGGGCGCCCCCCCCCTCCGCGGCGTCCTTTATCATGCAAAGAAGCACCAGACTTCCAGCTGTGAGGTTTGGCCCCAGGGAAAACCTGCCCATCTCAGGAAAAAATGAGAACACAGCTTTCCAGGTGATGCCAGTTGCCAGTGTAAGAACTTGGTTGGTGGGCAGTTGGGTAAGAACCATAAAATAAATAAAAGGTCTGGTAGCCAGAAAACAGAGCCTCTGAGACAGGGCCTCTGAAAGGCTAGAAAGAAAAAGAAAAATCGAGAGGTGTGTGATGAGGTGTTGCTGGGAGTGCTATAACACCAGGGGAACAGATACAGCTCTAGCTACAGTGACCCAACGACTAAATAGCACCGGCCTCCCCAACTCCACTTGATCCTGAACGGAGGTATTCTGTATGTGGCAGTGTCCACACACAGTGTGCTCCCAATCTCCAGTAAGAAAATAGCAAGCGTCTATTCTCTGGCTCCTTCCCTAACCTTAGATTTGAGGGGAGGAGGGTAGTGGAGGGAAATAAATTAGGAAAGGAATTAACATTTGTTGCTACTCTCTGTCTGCCAAACACTTGACATGTGGGAAACCATGATGTGATGGAGGCATTATTTTGCAGATAAGGAATCTGAGGCTCAGAGAAATTTCCAGTCGCGTGTCTGATTCCAGACTTTGGTGGTTATGAGTTAAAGGGGCTACGTGTCCCTCTAACCCCTCTGTCTCTTATTTTTTTCTCCCCAAGGCCAGGGCCCTCAGCCCCTATGCATTCACAAAGTATGGTACCTAACTTGGGGGCAGGGAGCCTACCAGTGAGGCAGCCCAGTCACCCAGGGCACATGCTTATAGCCAAGCAGATAGACCCCAAATAGTCCCAAACTATTTCAGATGGAAAGACTGCCTCTTCCTTTTGGAATCCCCAACGCCCAACCGTTGGTGAGTAAATAAGAGTTGAGTGATGAAATGATGGAGCTGATGGAGTGGATGGTGGTGGGGAGGCAGCTGTAAGTCATTGTCAAGGGAGACTCAGCAGGGACAAATGCGGAGATTTTTATGTTTCTCTGGAGACTTGGAGTTCCTGGTATCATGCTCCATTTCTAGCCTGGGGTAGGTCCAAGATGACAAGTTCTTGTGACGTGGGCAAAGATAATTCCCATTTTATAGATGAGGAAAGTGAGGCTAAGACAGCTTAAATAATTAGCCCGAGGTCCATGGTAGGACCAAAGGATGCATGAGGGATTTCTGACTCTGACCGTCTCAAATAAATAAATTCTCAGTAAAAGTGAGATGAGGTCTTGCTATGCAATTGAATTAGGTAAGCAAGTCCCTTAGCTCCTTTCCAACCAGACGGTAGCCTTTATCCCTTCTGCAGAAACTCTGGAGCCACTGGGAGAGCCAGAATTTGAATCCAGATATGATTCTGCCCCTCCCTGATCAGAATATGAGGGGGACCTCTGAGAATGAGACTCTCGAGCAGAGGGAAAGATGGCTAATTGCACTCTCCCCTGCACAAAAGCCTGCGTGGGATTTTGAATTAAGCTTGATTTGGGGGATCAGGGTGACATCTTTGCTATAGAGTTGGCAGCTCTTGTCTTTGGAGAATGCCTCTGATTACCACTTCTCCCTCCCACCTGTTTGTCTGCCCGGATGCCCATCATCTCATTCTTTCCAGGCGTCTCCTTTGTGGCTCAAAATGTTTCATGAGCTTCTTAAGTCTACCGCTCTCCTGTGCTCTGATGGCAGCTGGTGAGCAGGTGATTTTGGTGGTCACATTCGTACTTCTGGGTTTTGCACATGACCCTCCTTCCCTCTCCAGCCAGGAACACACACGCAAACACACATACACGCACAAACACAGGCACACGTAATTTGATCATGTTTCTTTATCTGCTTCACCAAATTAGATTGCAAACCCAGAATTGTTATTGAAAGATCGTACGTGACTTTGGTGATCTTCTGTCCCAGCCCCTGCCGTAAACAGATCAGAAGAGCTAATATGGAGGCGGCTCAAGCGGCAGATGCCTTGAGTAGTGATTATACTTGCCGGCCTTCTCACTGCTGTGGAGCGGCCTCCCCATGATGTATGCATGGGCCCCGAGCCTCTCATAAAAGCCTGTTTTAATCTCCCCTTAGACGTGGAGGTGGGCTTCCAGAATATCCCAATCCTTACGATTCCCATTTTCACTGTAATTCTTTGTCCAATAACTTGATGGCTCACCCTGCACTCACCCGTCACTCTTTCTTCCCACAGCTTTTTGGTCTTTCAGCACTGCACTGTCTATGAGAACTGTTTATGATGAAGGAAATGTTCTGTATCTGCACCATCCCATATAGTAGCCACTAGTCACATGTGGCTATTAAGCAGTCACAAGGTGGCTAGTCCAAAGCAGGATGTGCTATAAGGATAAAATATGCATGGGATTTCTAAGACTTAGTACAAAAAAAAGAATGCAAGATAGCTCGTTAATAATTTTATATTGATTACATGGCACAATGATAATATTTTGAATATGTTGTTCAAATAAGCTATAGTATTAAAATGAGTGCCACCTGTTTCTTTTAATCTTTTTTAATGTACCTACCAGAAACTTAAACAAAATTTTTTTAAGTTTATTTATTTTGAGAGAGAGAGAGAGAGAGAGAGAGAGAGAGAGAGAGAGAGAGAATGAGTGGGGAGGGGCAGACAGAGAGGGAGAGAGAGAATCCCAAGCAGGCTTCACATTGTCAGCACAGAGCCCAATCAGGGGCTCAAACTTACGATCCGTAGGATCGTGATCTGAACAAAAATCAGGAGTCGGACGCTTAACCAACTGAGCCACCCACATGCCCCTGTACCTACCGCAAATTCTTAAATGACGTATGAATTTCTATTAGGCAGTGCTCTTTAGAGCAGACTAACCAGCAACCTGTGTCTTCAGCCTCATAGTACCTCCAGGTATTTTAGGGACATAAATGCCCTGTGTCTCCATGGCAGATGGGAAGCATGGGCTGACTCAGTAGCCACAACAGCCTGGCGTCAGGCCACTTTGATTTTCCGTGGCTAAGGAGTCCTTGTGGGTGGGAGGGTGCACGATCAAGTCTATCCCTGAGCATGCTTGCTCAGCCAAGTTCTCCTGAGGAGTGTGGGCTCCTGAAACTCAACGGAGATGAGAGAGCAAGATGGGGGATGGGAACGGACAAGGATGGCTTGAACAAAATGACCCCTTTCCTCTCCTCTCCTCTACCTCTCCCCACCTCAGGCTGGTGTCCTTGTCCACTGGGGAGCCGTGTCTTGCCTGGGCAGTTGATTTCCTTGACACCTGGTCTAATAATATCCTTCCTGGGGATTTGTGCTTGGAGAATAGTGTCCCAAGTAGACACCCTAATGGGGGAGTGGCTTATTTGGGGCTGGAGCCAGTCTTAAAGAAGGGAAAGGGTAAGAGAGGATGCACATAGTTATTTCCTGACAGCTTGATCAAAACAAGAGCAAGGAAATAAATACGGTTTCCATGAGAAAGAATCAATGCAAGGAAGCCCACTCTCACATGCCATGGTGCGGCAGATGAGGAAACCTGAGCAAGACACAGTTCCTGGAGATGGGGAAAGGGTCACAGCTGGCGTTGCAGTTTTCCTGGGCCCTTCTGTGGAGCGCTGGGCATGGCTCGAGGAGATGGAAAGGGCTGGAATAATGAACTTGGGGCTGTGGTGATTTATAGGTCAGGCGCCTGTGGCTCTGGCTCCTGAGGGGGCTGCCCCCACAGGGGACCCTTGGCTGACCTCCTTGAGCTCCTCGGAAGGAGCTGGTTTTGTTTCCCATGGCAGAAGCAGACTGTTTACTGGAGCACAGGAAGAATCCAACATTCTGGCGAAAAATAATTCATTAACAGCCAGGGTATTACCAGTTCCCTGGAAAAGCTTCTCCAGCTGCACTGTAGCAACTGTTCTTTTTCAGCAGCAGATTCGGGCCTCGCTGGCAGCCAAGACTGGGTGTGTTTGGGCGGTTTTTGTCATTGTTGTTATTTTTGCCTTTGTGTGTATGGCCACTTTTGCCTGATAATTCAGAGAAAGGAACCGTGGCCTGGAAGGGTCGAAATGGTATAGCTGTCAGCCATTATTTCCTTCATAGTTTAGAAGCTCTAGGCTGACTCTAGGAACGTGCATTTTTCCTGACCAAAGCCCACCCCCATGCTAGGGGCACGGTACAGCCACACAGAATATTCTAGAACTAAAGGAATTTTATAGACTCTCAACACCTGCTCTTAAGACCCTCTGGAAACAATTGGCGAAGGACTCCCACCCCCAGCCCCACCCTCCCACATATGCACAAACATCAGGCAGAACGTCCTGTCTTGGCTGTGTGGGATTCTTTGGTTACTATTAATTGACACAGTGGGGCCAAAGTGTATGATTCATCATCCCAGTTTTGAGGGCATTTGGAAATCCAGGCAGGCATGACCGAGAGAATGGGCTGCATGTTTTGCTCACTAAAGAATGATTGAATCTACAGTAAATAAAAACGGAATGATTCCGGAAGCTTTTTATGCCCTGGAAAAATCTGCCTTAAAAAAAAGGTGTTTTTGTCTGCTTGTTTGTTTTCTATGCCTCATGTTCAGAAATATGTACCCAGCTAGCAAGAAATGGAAAAGAATGGCATTTCCTTGTTTTAGTGTTTTAAAAACTCTAATTGCAGGTTAAGTGAGATACGAGGTATTGATTTTGGTTTTGTATGGAACATAACTAGATAATCATTTTATTTTATGGGATATTAATTTCCATCCATTTTCACTGATGAAATATGCATTTAAAATGCACCCCTGCCATCATCACGGTATTTCTTTAATGTTCCTGCGTTCAGACTGAGAACCTATGGCATTTATTTGGAAAGGAATAAATACATCCTTAGCTAACACGTAAGCCAGCCTTAGATTTCAAAGAAAATGATGTCTTCTCTCTTTGATGACGCCCAAAGATAAGAATATTAAAGGTAAGCATATTGGGCTTTGTCTAGAGCACAGTGTCTCCACCGGGGCACTATTGACATTTGAGGCCAGATTCGTCTTTGTTGGGGGCGGGGGAGGGCTGCACACTGTAGGATTTTAGCAGTCTCCCACTAGATGCCTGTAGCATCGCTCCCTCCCACCACAGTCGTGACAACCAAAAATATCTCCAGACCTTGCCAAATGTCCTCTCGGGGACAGAATTGCCCCTGGTTGGGAAACACTGGTCTAGACCAAGGTTTAATAAGTAATTTGTGGGTTTTGGCAAATTCAATTTGAAATAATAAAAGATGCAATTTATGCTTCTGACTTTTACATATACTGTTCATGGGGGCGATTAATTAACAGTTGGAAGTGGGTCATGTGCCTGACTTAATTCCCAGGTTGGTGGATGAGTCTGTGAGATTGTATAAGCACCAAGATTTTTTTAAGGCAGGCGACCGAATAAGGCATAGGTAATTAATTGGGGGACACATTGTAATAACTAACGGCTTTGCTGGTTTTTCAGAAAGAGAGTAGGTTTATTCCTCCCTAATTTCTTTTTCATATGCACCTGATTCCAGGCATTGCCTTCAAAGCCACCAGGCGTCTTCCTCTACCCGCCCCCCTCTTCACTGTCATTTCTCCTGTAGCATCTGAAGCCTGAGCCAATTAATTTAGCCCTTTAGTGTACTTGGGAGAGCTACGCGCCGAACACTGTAATAGACTCATTTCAGGTTGTGGCAGCCCTTTACCCACCACTAATTTCTGTTTTCCAGTACTGTTGAGAGAGAAGGTCCGTGGTGGGTAGATGGGGCATTTTTCAAAATTATGGGACGTTCCAATTTAGGTGGTGCTCACAGTTCCTCCCAATTTTCTCCCTCTCGCACACATTTGTTTCCTTGCACCAGTTCCGCTCGGGAAAGAGAATGTCAGCAGAGCTCCTTCAGGCAGCTCGAAGCTGGTAATGCCTGCAGTCGGCAGCGACAAATGAAATGCTGCTGCCGGGACCAGCCCTTAGCCATCTGCTTTCTGAGGTTCCCCTGAAAGGCGAGAAAGGAGGGTCCTGCATTCTCAGGGAAGGCGTCAGGGGGGTAAAGCGTGGAAACGGGGTGAGCGAGAACAGAGGGAGAACAGAGAGGTGGGTCACTCATTACACAGCAAAGCGTCCCGAAGCCAGCCCTACCCGGCCCGTCTTTGAAGTGGGATGGGTGTTTGGGGGTGCTCGAGGACAGAGGCAGGTGCTCGGGGCAGTCAGCGGGGGGCCACTTCGTTTTTCCGCCATCCGAGGTAGGCTGACCTCCCGAAGAGTGTGTGAAGGAGCTCAGAGTGTCAGGCTCCGTCGGTGAGGAGAGCTGGAAAACCTGGGCATGGAGGGGTTGGCCAGGCCACCAGGACACCTTCGTCCTGGTGAGCTGTAGCCTCATGCGAAGACCAGTGTGATTCTTCCCCGTCGTCCTGAAGGAAGAGGCAGTGAGCTTGGCAGGCAGCCACAGCGTGCCAGGCCCAGGCAGCACGTGACGCTTGGTCATTCTAAGCAGCCAGGCCCTCGCAGGCCAGAATTCGGGTGATGACTGCAGCTCTGAGAGAGGAAACAGGATCATCAATCTGGGCTTTGGAGGCCGGTTTCGTGGCGCAGAGGCCACCGGGGCCACTGCTGTGTGCTGCAGAAGCAAACAGACAGGTCCAAGTGGTATGTTGTTCCTCAAAATAATGGCAATGGCGATGGCTGTGAAAAACATTTAGACCCTTGTCATAAAAATGCAAACAGTCTTCCTGCTATAGGGAAAAGCTAAATAAACTCTATTGCAGCTGTATTAAGTAGAAACAGATTTGAAAATGGGGTGGTTTTTTTTTTTTTTTTTTCCCTGAGACACTTATTTATAGCAGGTTGGGCAAAGGCTGCCACTATCTTGTGCGGCTCCGGAAGAGTGTTTTCCAGATGGTGCTTGCTGGTTTTCTCTTTATTAAGCTTAGCTGAACACGGCCTCACTTGGAAAGGTTCATAGAAACTGGTGTTATTTTTTTCAGATTACAGCGATCATTGATTGGCCAACAGATCAATGACTGGGAATGGATTGAGCCTGTACCGATGAATTTCCTTTTGCATTTTAGAAACAAGAAAAATATCAAGGAAAGCTCAAAATAGGGGTGCTCTCTCTTTGGCTATATACATAGCAGAGCTTTGAAAATCATATGGGACTACATTTTATACTAATTTACATTTGCCTTTTTTCTAAATTAATGCCCTTCTTTTTGCTAAAATCTCTCCAACATCACCGTTTCCTTTCCAACATCTAAACAATGTCCAGATACATTTCAGATTGAGCAATTAGCTCTGGCTGCAATTTCCTTTTATGAAAAAAAATCACTAACCCACTAGACTAAATATGAAATTATTGAATGTGAAAATATCAATCTGAGACCATTTGTTCTAGGATCCTTTGTGGCTTATCACTGGCATTTTAAGAAGGCAACAAAGGCTGATTCTGCCCTGCCTTTCCATGCTGGACACACCCACACCAAGAAACCTCAAGCTTTGTTTTTGCTCTTAGGAGCTGTGCAGCTGGGTTTGGGGTCATCCAGACTAATTCTTGACAGCCCAAGCCACACAGGGAAGCATTTTGGAATGTCACATAAACCGGTGGTCCCCACGGACCAGGCATGGGACAAAATTTCTACCCATTCACAGTGAAATGGAGGAAATGTGAGAATGTAGTGCATTTCTTTTTTAAAGCTAAACCTTTTCCATTTCACAGACCTGCCTTTTATTCTAAAATGGCCTTTCCTGCTTTTCAGGGTGTTAACGTCTCTTTTCTGAATGATCAAGGTAGTACCTGGCATTTGCAGTTTAATATCTTTTCTGGCAAAGTCAGAAGTTGGAGTCTCTATTTTTTTTGTCAGCGTTCCTCATCCAGAACATTAGAAACTGTGGGATTCACCCAGGAGGCCTAAGTGAATTGTGAAGGGAAGCCATTGTTATGATTCCTAAGCCAGAAAAGCCACCCTGAGCAAGGGTCCTGCTCTCAGTTCCCTCACCCCACTCTTCTGACCCACCCCCAGAGAGCTGGCTTTGTCCCCAGCCCACTTGAAGAACGGGATCGCATCTCCAGAGGAGTTTGAAAGGGAAAACTGGCCTCTTGGACATAATGTCTGAGCATGCAGCCTGAACTCTGAGAGCCTGGACCTTTTATCCGTGATTCTGTTTTCGACTCTGTTGCCAGCTCACATGGGCTCCACCCACCTTCCTCCTCTCCTCAGCCCTGCCCACTGCTCCCAGAGCCAGGCCTCAGCAGGGCTCACCCAGGTGTGGCCCTGATCTCCTTACTGGTCTGCTCTACTCCTGTCCTTGCTCCCTCAGCTAATATTCCTCTCAATAAAGCATCTCTCTAACCTCATCACCCCCCAGCTCAAGAACACTCAGTGACTCTCAATTTCCTAATTAGTTAGAATAAAACTCCCATATGGAGCCCTCTTCCCATTTTCCCTATCCATTCTCCCCCCTTGTGACTGGCCTTCAGTAGGGAGGATGCCTCTGGGTTGTACAGTTGCTCTGGCTTTTGTTTTCTCATATGGGGGGAGATTTGCAAGAAGGTTGCAAGATCTCTTAGGCATCTTTCTAGATGAAGAACACTGAAGCCTTGAGTCTAATGTAATGGACCATCCCAGGGATTGTGACATTCATACCTGGAAGGAAGGAAGGAAGGAAGGAAGGAAGGAAGGAAGGAAGGAAGGGAGGAAGGAAGGAAGGAAGGAAGAGAGGAAGGAAGGAAGGAAAGAAGGGAGGGAGAGAGGGAGCGAGGGAGGAGGCAGGCTCAAAGAAAGAAAGAAAGCCCCACAGAAAATGAGGCTCTCTGGCTTCATGAATTATAGCCTTCTTACAAGGATTTTACATACTGCTTCTGGATGAGGATGCCACATTTCTGGCCTGCCAACAAATTGGTATTGATTCAAGATGGTACTGCTGACTGGTCCTACTGAAAACAGAGCCACTTATAGAAGTTCTGAAATTTGCAATTGAAACATAGTGGAAAGAATCTGTCCTAGCCAATGCAGACTGTCCCTTCCACGAGAAAATATCTCTAATGGTCGCTCATAAAATCATAGTAGCAACAATATTACCTGTCATTTATCAGGCTTCTGCTACAGACTGGACAGTTGTCCCAGGTGATTTACACTTACTATTTTATTTCCAGCTTCATAACAGCCTTAATGATGTGAGTGGGTACTATGAGTTTCAATTCATAAAGGAGGAATCGGGGCTCAGAAAGGGTTAGTAACTTACACAAGGTCACACAACCCATAGGAGGTGGAACTGGGCTTCTATACAGCCTGGTTCAATAGAACTTCCATTCTACACTGGAAATGTACTATATGATGGGATTGGCTATCCAATATGGTAGCCACTAGCCACAAGTTGCTATTGAGCATTAGAAATGTGACTAGTGTGGCTGAGACCTGACTTGTAAATTTTATTTTTAACTAATTTTATTTTTAATTTTTTCTTAAGCATTTGAAGTGTACAACTCAGTGATATTAAGTACATTCATATTGTTGTGCGGCTCTCACCACCATCCGTCACCGGAACTCTTTCATCTTGCAAACCGATTCTCTGTACCCATTAAACACTAACTACCTGGGACCCCTCCTCCCAGTCCCTGGCAACCACCATTCTGCGTTCTTTTTTCTTTTTCTTTTTCTTTTTCTTTTTCTTTTTCTTTTTCTTTTTCTTTTTCTTTAAATTGCCTCTTTCCCCCCACACCTGAGCCTCTGGTAACCACCATTCTACTCTCTGTTACTATCAGTTTGGCTTTTGTTAATTCCGCACTTAAGTGAGATTATGAATATTTATCTTTCTTTTTAAATGTTTAAATGTAAATTGCCACATGGAGCTCGTGGCTACCGTATTGGACAGCGCAGCTCTAGAACATGCTGATTTCACGGTGCCCTTCTGATCCCAGCTTTCCTGTAATGCCCTCCCAGCCCAGCACAGTCTCTCCCTTTCTCAGAGACCTGTGGACCAGCGGTTCTCAAGGGTCAGTGTGCATTCGGATCACCTGGACAGCTTGTTAAACTACAGATCCCTGGCACCAACCCCCTGAGCAGGTTGGGAGTGGGGCCCAAGAATTTGCAGCTCTAACAAGTGCCCAGGTGCCAGGGCCTTTGGTTGAACATTATCTACCTGGGCTTAGGGACTAATTCCTGCATCTTAAAGTGGTGTAGCCTGAGATTCAGCTGTTCCCTTCTGGTACACAGAGAGCAGTGGTCGCTGGCTCAGCTCAGCTGGGAGAAGCTTTCTTCTTGCTGCTGTCCTGGAGGCCAGGCCCTCTACCAGCCCCAGCTTTATTTGGGCCACAGTTAGCTTTGGTCACTCCCTTGGCAATTGTTCTGGCATGCATTCATTTTAATTTGGAGCTCCTTGGGAGAGGGGATGGAGAACCAGGCGGGGTGAAGAAAGAGGCACGGTCTCTAGGAATTGCCTGACCGCCCTGGTGATGTAAGGCAAGTCTGCACAAAGACGCCCATTTGTTGTCCGATCTGCTGTTCTCTGCAATTAAACAGTGGCAGAAAAGTTAACAAGGAAAGAAAAAAATATGAAGCAGGCGAAGCGGACAGATAACGAGCTGTGTCTGCCCACTCTCGTGTCTTCATCCTAATTAAAGTCCTTGTCCCTTTTGGAAGGCAAAGGCCATTTGCCCTGGGGCAGGATTCGAGAGGGTGTGAGTGGCCACGGGGCCGGGGAGGTCCCCAGAAAGGGGACTGTCATGTTGGCCACCTTGACTCTTGATCTAGCTTTCATCGGTGCTGAGAATGTTGTTCTTGTTTAAAAAAAAAAAAAAAATATATATATATATATATATATACACACACACACACATATATACACACACACACACACACACACACACACATACATACACAGGTGTCAAGAAGTAACTGAGCTTACTCATGAAAGTAGCTGTTAGGCTGTTTTTCTTATGAATATTTATACAATAAAAGAGCAATGTGGAATCACTTTTTGTCCAAGTGTGCACAGATCTTCTGTGTTTTCTCCCAGGGAGCCTGTTCTGTTCTCTCGCTGTCTTTCCCCTCTTTGTTTTGTTGTCGTTGTCGTCGTCGTTTCGTGTTTGGAGAGCAGGAATCATGTGTCTTTTTTTGTGGCTTGAGCCAAGCAGCACTTCCTAAAGTTCATTTTAATCGGCATGTTTAACAACCCAGCCCTCCTTTGCTCCTGGCAGCCTGCTCTGTGGCGCTCAGATGCTGGTGGTATGTTTCACACAAAAGTACAAACACACAAATTTCTCCCAGTTTATCTGTTTCCAAAAGAAAGTCTTCAAAGGCATGAACTCAAGGCCTCATTTCTGCTGTTACAGGGGTTCTGTCCCTGTTAATCGGTGGTGAAATGTCAACTTCCTGTGCTTTGAGTACTTCCGTCTACTCACTCAGCTCTGTGTCATCTCCCCACGAGAGAGCTCCAGTGGGGCCCCACCCCCCTCCCTCTTGTCGCTGACACACCCACTCATCAGGGGTAAGGCCCACCTTCCTCTAGTCAGCTGGACCTACCCTCGAATCCATCTTGGACATTTAGAACATGAAGCTCTTCATCCCCCCATCTGTATGGGATGTTTCTTTCCTTCCTTCAGATCTGTTGCCTGGTCCCATCTCTATAGTGACCAGTGCCAAATGCCCTATGCCTTTTCACCACTTCCGCGGATGGGGTGAAGAACTTCAGGTTCTCCAGATCCACAATGGAGCTGAAACGCCTGACCAGGAATTTTATATACGTGCTTTCACTTAAATCACACGATAACGTTTAGAAACAGCTATTTTCAGTTGCAGATGAGGAAACCAAGATGGCAAAAGGGCAGCTTATGGATGATGAGCAGAAAAGGAAAAGGTGGGCAGGGCCCAGGTCATAATGAGTCTTATAAGCCTTGATAAAGAACTTGGACTTTATCCTGAACAGTTTCATAGAGGCCAGTGACAGTATCTATTCTTTGTGTTTGGTGCTTTGTCCTAGTGGAGAATCAACTGGGGTAGGATGGAAAGAAGACCAAAAAGGCTCTGTTGCAGTGATCACGGAGAGCAATGACCTTGAACTGAAGCCTCATGGTGGCAGATGCAAGGGGCTAGATTGTAGAACTTTTGAGGAGGCCAACTATGGGACTTGGTAATGGCTGGTAGGTAGAGTAAATTATGATAACACCCTAGTTTCTGTCATGCAGGCCCCTTGATGGGCCAGGGAACTCAGGAGAGGGGAGACATTGGGTATCTGGGCTCTCCCTCCCTTTGCAGTCAGGCAGGTGGGCCGACAATCTTGGCATTGGCCCATGTAATCATCTGAGCCCTAAATTCTGAAGGGAGTGTATTGAAAACGATGAATGGGCCAAAAACTGGGGGAGAGAAAAGGGAAACTTGACAGACATGGTCACCAGCCTGAGTACCTTCAGTCAGCGGCTTTAAATACACTTTCCAAATTCATATACTCTGTAAATCGGCCAGAATTTGTAAGCAGTGGGTGGCATGGGGTAATCCTGCCAGTTAGGCCTTGACCGGGCCCTGCTGGAAGAGAGGGATTTGGCTAGTGGCCTGCCACTAGCGTGACCAACTGTCGTGGTTCTCCCAGGATTGAGAGGGTTTCTGAGACATGAGACTTTCAGCTTTAAAACCTGGGCAGTCCTGGGCAAACCAGGACGAGTTGGTCACTCCACCTGCCAGGGGAAGGTGTTGTAACATGGACAGCTGGGCTGGTCGGGGCCAAAGCAGCGAAGACTCAGTTCCTGCCTGGGGACTCAGCATGGCGATGCCACCACAGGGCGGAAAGGGAGCTCAGGGATGAAAAGGCAAGAATGTATCTCAGGCCCTTTCAGATAACTTTTCTGGGTTCAGATGAAAGGCTTCTCTTAAAATAGGAGCCTGGGAACTCCATTCTGCTTTCCCGGAAACTAGCCTGTGCTGCATCCTCCTTGTAGCCCCTCCCTGCTTCCAATCCTGGGGATTCATCCGGACATTTCGGGTGAATTTCAGGTGAGTGAACAAATACTTTGGTCCTACCAGCATGTCGGACTCGGAGGCCCTTAATCGAATGTGGGAATATTTTAAACTGGGTCCTAGGTGGTCAAAACCATTTCTTTACTTAACACATTCCTACATCCTTGACATTGTAGTTAGAAAAGACTTTTTTTTTTTTTTGAAGAGCAGCAAAATGCAAAATCATTTGTAGCCGTAGACCATTTGGATCTTCATCTGCAAAGGAACCATAGCCTTCCATTATTCATAAGTCTTTTGAAACCAAATGACATATTTTTTTGTCTTCAAAAGCTTCCCTTCCCCACCCCCACCACAACTATTTCTCTTGCAAAATTAGCCTCAGTCAATAAGCAGACGACACGTGGTAAATGGTAGGACAGAGGCACGCTTAGAATAGAAAGCTAATGAAACAGATTTTTCCTGTGAAGGCCTGTCCCGGTGCAAACCTCCAGCTCCATCCAGAAATTCAGAGAGACACAGAGGGTGAGGTGACAACGCTCATCTGACACCAGTGTCACCAGTGACAGGGAAACACATCGGCATCTGTTCTTGGCGGTGGGGTGGCAGCAGCAGGAATAAGGACGAGCTCAGTGCAGGGAAGTAAAAGAGAAAGGGGGAAAAAAAGTAAGGATGAGATTCTTCTGGCCACGCGGCTCAGGTAGCGAAGGAGGGAGCAAGGTTCCAAGTGGGACTTCGGTCTTTGGAAAGAGCCTCCAATGGTACCCTGTCCTCTGCTGAATCCGAGAGTGAGACTGAACTTTGTCATTTCTCTGTGCCCTCCTGTGTCACTTCATGGGGAGTGGTTATCAGTTATGGCAAAACTGCCTGCACCACATTCTTACCCAAGCGTAAAGGACATGGTGGGTAAAAGCTTAAATAATAGTATCAGCATTTAAAAAAGGTGTTTTATTTCACATACATTTTAAATAGGTCCAAATGTTTAAGCAATGAGGGGATATGGTTTATTCTTTTCTTGGTAATGTTTGGTTTTTAATGGCAGCTACACCAGCTCTATGGATGGGAGAAGTCCTAAAAGTGATCCATTACAGGGTTTTATTTCCAGGTTTTTGTCTAAAATCCTAACATACGTACAGAAAAGTACATGGGCTGTTAAGTGTACGGCTTGAAGAATTTTCACAAACAGCACACCCAAGCCACCAGCACCCCATGGAGTTGGAGGCCACACCGGCCCCCAGAAGACCCCCTCCCCATGTCTTTTTCATTACCCCTCACCAACAGTAACCACTGGCTCTCAACAACATGGATTAGTCGTGTCTCACACAGAATTTTCCAGTCGTAGCTTTCTGTAGGAGTACCCCCCAAAAAAGCCCTTGAGACTTTTTTTTAAGGAGGAGGGCAGAAATTTTCTAATGGTTTGCTTTCTCTGGCTGCTCTGAATTAGGCCTGTTGAACAGGAAGTTTCCGAGCTGGGTCCCTGCTGGTGCAGGGCTTGGGGCAGGCTGGTCTCTGCTGCCCAGGACGATGCCCAGGCTGTGAGCCAGTAGCCTGCCCTTGGCGTCACCTCTGCCAAAGGCAGCCACCAAGCTTGCCTTATCTCGCCCGTGAAAGCCTCTGGCAGATCTTGCAAAGACACGTGTCTAGAAGCATTGAGGACAGGACAATAAAATGGCCGAGAGTCCCCTGAACATATTGGCCTTCCGGAAAAGAAGGTCAGTCACAACCATCATCACAGCATATCCAATGTGCTGGGTTTTTTCCACCTTGCAAATGAGAGCGCAATTGATTAATTTCGCCTCCTCACAGGCTTCGTCGAAGCTTTCGACTTGCTTTCTGCCCCCTTTTCTCACTGCAGGAAGCAAGCAGTACGAGTGCGGGAATAAAGCTATGGAACATACATCGTAATGTGTCTGGAGCAGCATCAGAAAAGGACTTATTTGTTCTCCTGGGCTGTGTAGTGCCGAGTGATTGAATGCTCGCCAAGCTGTCAGTTTTATGAAACAAATTCCCTAACCCCCTTGGCCCAGAGCTTTGCTCAGCCTGAGATGGAAAAGAAATAACTTTTAATAGAAAACTCATTGCTAAAATCTAAGATAAGATTTCAGAGTTACTTCTCTCCTAAGAATAAAATGAAATATTGAAGAAAGCATTTGATGGGGGACTCGTAGGGAACCTTATTTCTTGGTTCTTGCTTAACAAACTATGTTAATAAAAATATTTAGACCTTCGTGATGCATAATGCATTTTTATTCCTAGTGAGCTAGCCTGTTTGTATACACAGATGTTTCCTGTGGTCCTTCTATCATTGCTTCTGCTTTTTCTGAAACAATATTTCTAGCCGGAAACAGAATCTTATGTTAAGAACCTAAGCCCCTCACAGACCCTGTTAGTTTGAGTGAGGGCATTTTTATTGCTAGATTTGATACTTGGTGGGGGAGGAGGTGGTGGGAGTCTTGTTTTATTCAAAAAATACAGAAAACACTTTGAATAAAAAGATAATGCCATGAACCCACTGTATCAAGACTAAATTATTAGACAATTCTTCCTTGGCTTCTAAATTAGACCTGGCCAATTCATCCAGGCACATTCATTACTGAAGAGCTGGCCGGCTTTCTAGTCTCCGTTCTCACTGTCAAAGCCGCCGTGAGTAATGCCTGCCCTTTCGTACAAACCTTAGGTGTGTTCGACTGGGTTTTACAGATTTTCCAAAGCATTGTTCTCACAGAGCTGCAGTTTCCTTTCCAACGCCAGGAACACCGTGGCAACACAGTTTACCAGCGCAGTTTCTCTACCACTCTTAGGAACACATGGAAATCAATTAAAAATAAAACCCATCGGCCAGTTGTGCTAAGGAAGGCAATGAGGTTTTACACATCAGCACTTTTCAAAAAAAAAAAAAAAACTATCTTAATTGAAAAATGGCACGATGCCCTAATGAAAAATTAAGCTTCAGGATTCAGTCCTTAATATCTCAGTGATGAGTGTGTTTTTCCTCCTGTGGCTACCCCTATGAGCAAATTCTGAAAGAATCAGGCAGGGTGTTGAAATAAGATATCACTCAGCGTGACTGTTGGAGTGAGGCATCGCCGTGTCTGGCTCGCTTGTCAGTGGCTGCCTATATGCCAGGAGAGGAAGGTTCTGGTTATTTGAAGTTCTATTTACTGTCTTTAATGTTTTAGTAAATTTTGTTTGTCTATGATAATAAAAGTAATACATACTTATTTTAGAAAATTTGAAAATGTAGAAAGGCAACGAGAAGAGAATAAATAGCATCTGTAATCCTGCCACGCAGAGATCACCACTATCAATGACTTTGGTTACTCTCCTTAAGGGTCTTTTGTGCCTATGCGTACATCCTTTCTCTTCTCCAGGAATTTGGAAGGTGTGTTCCACAAGTTGGTTCCCCCCTCCAAACTTCTGTTAACATACATTTCTCTAATTATCAACATCGAGAATGGAAAGGTATCTATATTACCTCTCAGGTGTGACAAAAATTTTCAGGATGTTTATTCCTCTCTCTCTCACTGTTCCCCCCCCCCCCCCCCGCACGCCCCACTACCAGGTCTTGTTCACTGCCATGTCCCCAGCACCCAGAACAGCACCTGGCACTTGGCTGTTGCTCAATAAATGCTGCTGAAGCAATGAGTGAATGGTGAGAGTTTATCCTCACAGGACTTCCAGAAGGTGAGGACTGACTCCTGAGGCCAACCTCTTTCTTTCTCCCTTCCTTTGCTGCCTCTTCCGAGAAGTCTGATGAAGCCATAGGTCCCACCGCTGTCCACTGGGTCTGCTTACCCTGAATTTCCACGTGGGGAGGCGGTGAGGGGTGAAGTGCCCAGTCTTCAGAGTCAAACAGACCAAATTCCCAGGCCTTCAGAGGATGAAGTAATGGGGCAAGTGTCTTCGTCTCTCTGGGTGTCAGGGATGCCATCTGTAAAATGGGCAGTGGTGAGACTTGCCCGGCAAGGTGAATGTCAAGTATGCACGGTGCCTGGTACACAGGAGGGATCCAAGATCTGTAGCTACTAGTGTTGTCCCCGCTTCTCTTTCAAATGACAGCATAAATAAAGAGCCCTCGGGGTCCTCGACATTTTCTTTTCGTATTTCCAGTCATGTCATCTAATGAGTACAGGAGAGTTTCTGATGGGTTACTTTATGCTTCTGTGCCAAGTAAATCAGAAATGGCAAAGAATCGAGTGGGCTTTCTAATAATCTGTGCTTCTCCTGCCATCCCCTGCAGCACACTTCTTGTTGCATTGCAATTGTGTATCCTTGTTGCCCTGTAATTGTGCATCGGTGTAGCTGGCTCTCTCACTATACAGTGAAAGCACATTGCATCTTGATATCCTGAACCCAAGACCCACAGCGCTGTAACTGAGGAGTCACTCAATATGTATTTGTTGAACGAATGAATGAATGAATGAATGAATAGTATCATTTTGTCCACATCTTGCCTTATCTCTACCATACCTGGGGGCTTTCTGCCATCTCCTGGATGGCAAAAGCAAACCAAACCATAGAAGTAAACCTCTAGCCTTCTGAATGTATAATGTAAGCTTCTGATAGATATGTAAGTATTGGTTTTGAAAAGGGCCAGTTCAAGGGGAAAAAAAAATATTCCCATTTAGTTCTTATGATTAAGTCTGCTGGCTGGCTTATCAGATACCTTAGGAGAGGAGGAGTGACAATGTGTGCACAGTAAAGCTCCTGTCTGCAGCTTTCAGTTTGAGTTATATGTGTGTTGGCATCTCTTTCACACAGAATCTGATGAGTTGGCATTTATTTTTGACAGCATCTCAAATCTTGTGAAAGTCAGGGCTCGGGGCTGGTGTTGTTTTTTAGTAATATCTCAGATGGTGGCAGGATAACCTTGATAGTAAAACAGAAAGGTTTAAAAAGATGTCTTAGAGTTCTTTGAGAAAACTAAAAGCTCAGCAAAGAAGAGCTTCCCAGTTTCCCAGAGCAAAGGCTTCCTTGAACATTGGGCTTTTTGTAGGCTGCACACAAATAAACACAGACACATAGTCGCTGAGGTGTGTTTCCTCCTCTAATTCACTGTGGCAGCGATTGCTGATTGGTCCCACACCTGTTTTGTTCATCTTCCCAGACACCCACCTAGACTACATTTCCCAGCCTCTCTTGCAGTTTTTTACCTGTGGCCATGTGACTGGGTTCTGCCTAATAGAATGTGAGTGGCAATGATGGGTGTACCTCTGCTCCAATCATATAGGCTTTCCAGGTTTTCCTCCAGGTTCTTTTCTCATGCACTGGCTATCTGGGATGGAGCAAAGTCCCAGGGTAACCTTGGAAGGCTGCAGGGCCTCCTCTGCCTGGGGAGGGTCACTGCCTGAAATGGAAGTACCTGATCTGGAGCCCCCACCTTAGACTGTTACATAAGCAAGAAATAGGCATCCATTAGGGAGTTATTACAAGTGTGAAGCAGTTTGTTAGGCAGCCTATCCTACCTTAACAAAGTCATAGTCCTTGGATGTTTAAAAAAAAAAAAGTAGCTGGACAGCTTTCAAAGCTCCATTTATGTGCCAGAAATTGTTTATGTTAATAACAATCCGTTCAGTAGCCTTACCAAGTTACCCTCATTTTAGAGCTATAGATACAACTCCAAGTGAGAAGGGAGTGAGTATTTTGTCCACCATGGTGGCTCCAGGGTTGACACAGAGGTTGGAACTGACTTGGCCCTCTATGAGGCTTGTTGATGATGGAAGAAAAGAGGTGACCCAATAAGGTGGTCACATATCCAGGGCCCACAGCTGGAAAACGCTGGATCCACTGTTTCATCCGGATCCCCCTGGCTTCAAGGTCCAGCTTGCCTCTGAGCATCTGTAACCCAGGATTTTCAAAAGAATGGGTGAGGAGCCATTGATGGACCCTAAGAAAAAACATTTTAGTCCCTCATCTTATATTTCTGATTGGAAAAAGCAACATATTAAAAATAAAAACAGAAACATTTCTAAAACAAAGAAAGGAACAACCCTCCATAAGCTTATGAGAGAAAATTGGTACGAGCTCGATTTTATTCTGTAAGTTCTTAACATATGCACACATTCAACAAACATTAGTTCACTTTGTATATAGAAAATTTCTCTCCCGCCACATTTATTTTTTTTTATTATTAATTTATTATTAGTTCTTTTCCCCTTAAGTGATTTCCTTGGGCATTACTTCCATGTCAGGACACACCAATCTGTGCTATCCTCTGCAACAACTGGTAATAGTGTGTGTAACCGTCTGCAGTAATTAACAAATTGCCTCCCGGTTGTCGCTTAGGTTGTTTCCAGTCCTTAGAACACAAGAGCTGTGATCAACATGCTTGTGTGCCTCTCTAGGGTAGGATGCTAAAGGGGCAACTGTGAGCACACCGACAGGCACGTGTCACTGTCTGCCACATGGGGAGACCTATTGCTGAGGAAGGTCCACGTGGTCAACGGATACTCGGACTCTGTGGGTTTAGTTCTTCAAGTTAAGGCAACCAAGAACAGTGGAAGAAAGGGTTTGTAGAATCTCACTCAGAGCGTTGCAGATAGGCTCCAAGCCCTGGCAAAGATGAACAGTAAGGAGGCACTGGCATCCCAGCTCGGGGAGGTGGCTCCTTCATGCTCTCAGCTGGTTTCTCAGCAACTGGACGGCAGTGTTGTTCGGAAGGCCAGAGCCCCCGAGGAGACACTGTCCGGCACTAAGAAGTGAAGCAAGGCTTCCTTTCAGAGGCGGGGCAATGGCCAGTGGGCCAGAGAGAGAGGAAGGAAGAGGGTATATAGATGTCGCCCAAGGTTCCTGCTGGGGCTGAAGCTGAAGGCTGCAGGACACTCCCTTCTCAGAACCAGGCATAAACCTGATGTGCCTAGACAGCTTTCAGGGCAAGCAGGCGATTCCAGACACATGTCTTTGGGCACAGCTGTGTGAGCTCTACAATGTCCCTGTCCATGAGGGATGCTCATGAAATGATGGCGATGATGATAATGATGATGACAGTGGCCATGGTTGGCAGCGGGAGGAGGGAGATGATTACCCAGACAGTGCTCAAACACGAAGAGCTGAACGTGCAAGAAGAGCTGCCTTCCGTGTATGTGTGTGCGTGTGTGTGTGCACATCATGTTGTGGTTATGTATGTGAATGTGGTGTACATATGTGGTGTGTCATGAACGCGTGATGTGTGCAGCACTCTGTGTGTGTGTGAGATCGTGCGGAATATGCGACGTGTCGCAATGGTTGTGTGTGAGTGTGCTGTGTGTGGATATGTTTGAGGGGGGAGGAGGGCTGATTAAGTCCCCAGGGCATTCATGTGGCCTACCAGAGGCTTCATACTGCTCACTTTTGAGTTTTTCCTCCTGTCTTCCCTGTTTCCTGTGGCAGAAATGCCAGCTTCACCCAAGAGAACCCTCTCGACCATTTTTTCCCTTAGGGAGCTAAGCTCCAGGGACACACTTAGGTTTCCGCTGATCATCTCATTACCTGGCAGACTTAGAAACAGGGCAGCGGTGTTCTCTAGAGCTATCTTATTTTAGTTTATTATTCTTTTTACTTATTATTCTATTTTACTTTTTATTGAGGTATATATAACACACACAGTAAAGTGCATGGAGCGCACAAATTTTAAGTGTTGATACACTCATGTAACCACACCTCATTTCAAAGTAGAATCCATTTCCCGCACCCCATAAAGCTCCCTTGAGCCCTTTCTCAGTATCCCCCAAAGGCAACCACAATTCTGACTTCTGTCTCCGTAGATTAATTCTGTCTGTTCTAGAATTTCATATAAATGGAACCATGCAGTATATGGTCTTTTGTGCCTGGCTGCTTTCACTTAGCACAATGCTTTTGAGATCTATCCATGTTGCCGCATGTATCGGCAGCTCGCGCCTTCCTACTGCTGTGTAGTATCTTATTGTATGGATGTATCACAGTTTGTTTATCCATTTTTCTGCTGACGGACATCTGGGTGGTTTCCAGTTTGGGGCCATTGCAAATAAAGCTGCCGTGAACTTTCTTGAACGTGTCTTTTGGTGGCCATATGTAGAGCTGTCTTAATGTTGCCTATGATACCATTTGACAGAGATAGAGCTTGGAAAAATCATACAACAACAACAAAACCCCCAACGTACTCCAGAGAGTTTCCCAGGAAGAATGAAGCAGTTGACTTGATGTGGCCTGTCTTGAATCCAACTACATCCCTTCCTTTGGGAGAAAAGAGCATCACGTGGGGGAGAGTGACAGCCTATCTCTCTCTCTCTCTCTCTCTCTCTCTCTCTCTCTCTCTCTCTCTCT
>NW_024420490.1:3759558-3775707 GCF_014898765.1 Herpailurus yagouaroundi | reverse complement strand
TCTCTCTCTCTCTCTCTCTCTCTCTCTCTCTCTCTCTCTCTCTCTCTATATATATATATATATATATATATATATATAAAGCCAGGTTTCCCAATGTAAAAATGACTCCTTGCTGGTACACTGGGGTGTTTGGGAGGGCCATTGGCTACTGCACTCTATGGCTTATGATTTGGGTTCCAATGCCACGATTTTCCCCAGTGGGAGTCCCAGTAAGGCTGGGTGCAGACTACTTGGAAAGGTGCCCAGTTTACTGTGAGGAGGCTCAGATGTTGGGAAAGTCCGGCCTGTTGCCTGACCCTGGGATACTAGGAGGGATTTCAGGGACTGAAGAAAGAGGAACGAACAAGCTTGCACCTACACAGTGCTCCAACTTTCTGGTGTCTGTAGCACCTAAACCCTTGCCCTACTCTCTAAAGAAGCTTTGGGGCCCAACCCCTGTGTCTTTCTTTGGCCCTCATCCCACCTGCCCATGCACTCACCGCCACCCCCAGCGGCTCTCTTCCACAAGACTGCCATGCTGGCTCTGGGAGCATGCTTGGCTCAGACCTTGGGCAGGCAGGAGGCAGTGGTGTTTCTGTCCCCAGGGGCACCCCCTGACCAATGCCACAGTGGAGTTGGAAGATGAGCACCCCGGTTAACCCCCCCTTGGTGGAGATAGCTGTGAGGTTACCTCCCAGAGGAACTGAGCCCTGGCTGCCTACAGCAGCCACCTGCCCATTAAAGTGCCTCTGGATGGCCACCTGCCTTTCTGGGCTCACTTCCCACCCCCACACTGGAGCTGCCTGGGACCCTCTCCTACACAAACTATCTGCACTTGAATCTTTGTCTCAGGGTCTGCTTTTGAGGGGATCCCAAACGAAGCCATGCTATTCTCCAAGAAAAATGCTCTTTGGCACATATGTTGAATTTTGTCTGGCAATTTTGCACATTCCGTGGCATCTTTTGCATCGTCCACTCTGGGATTCAGCCAGGCCACTTCCGGCTATATTTGCCACGGAGAAGTTTGAGATCAGTGGCCGGCTCAAGGGAGGACAGTAACAAATAGTATTTAATTTTCAAGCTGCAGTGAAGGTAGACAGCCTTGGTCCCATTGCTCCCTGTCACTGTCACTGCCAATTCTGTGTACAATGAATGTGACACTACAGAAAAGTGTGAGTTAATGGAATCATTGAAGATCCCCATGATGGTGGGGGGAATATGCAGGTGGGGATGGGATCGGGGGTGGACATTGCTCTTTAAGGAGATTCCAAGCTATTCTGTAGCCCTGAGGAAATGGTTTATCATAAAATAGAAAGTGAAAAAGAAAAGGCAAAACTTGTCTCTCTGCCATGCTAGGTTGTTTCCTTAAAAAAAGAAAACCATAAAACCAAATAAATAGCTTTGATTTGTTGGAGGCCTATGATTCCTGAATGAATTTTTCCTTTTGTTTTTCGTTTTCCAAAATATGGTTGTGATGTAGGTGTGGACGTTTTTTAAAAGAACTCTAGGGTGAATCCTTTTGAGGAGAAAAATCATACTACCCAAAGCACTTTGTCCAGTTTCTTTTGAATCTTTTCCCGGAGGAGTATTTTTCCACATAAGTTAAGGAAGGGAACAGAGGAGGAAAGTGGGGCTTGGGGCAGAGGGCTAGAATCAGTTGATGATTTGCGTTTGAATTTGCGGTTCTGGGAGGATAAACACACGCACGGACCTCTCTCCGCGGGGCTGGGGCATCCGCAGGCCTCCTGCATTTTAGGGAGGGTGGGGCATCCAACTGCAGATGCGGTTAGATGTATTGGGGGGATTTGAGGGCACAAACTTGCTCTGCAAGCGTCGGATGGCAGAGCTGCGTGTTTTGGGTCCTGAGGACTCCCCTTTGTCTGGTTCTTCGCACCGCCCTGCATTTTTAGAAGCACACAGCTGTTTAAGTTACATCCTATTAATCTTTCCCCAGGGCTGTATTTGCCTGAGTTGATCAGCATAACACCACACACATTTTCTAATCGTTTTTTGCTGTTTCACTGATTGCGGAATTAGAAGCCTCCCCTGTCTGGTAAAAGTAGGTCAGGGAAGTTCCTGACTTCGCTATGCAGCTAATAGATTTCTGAATGACAGCACGCAGGGCGCCTGCATGTGACATTTGAGCAGAACAATGGTGATCACTCACTGCTGCTCTTGAGTCTGAGTCATTCTCTTCCCGGCGAGGCAGGAGCGCATGTGGGCGAGGTGTCAGAGACTACAGGTGCCGCTGTGGTGAGCCGGCACCCGACTGTTCCTCTGTTCGAGGGAACAGGGAACGAGGGAACGCAGAGCCTTCTCCCTCCGGGTTGCCTCTCCCCGCGGCCCTGTGCCACTGCCCTCCCCCGTCACCTCTCCCTCCTTGGGCCACCGCCACGGAAACCTCTTCTGTGCCTCCTCACGTGGTCAAGCCGCACACACAGCATCCCCTTCCATTGAGCCTCCCCTCCCATCGGCGGCCTCAGCTTGGCTGGCGCGCCTTCTCCCAAACTTCCTTCTTCCTCCTCTGGTCCGTGTGCCTCTTCCCTTGTTATTTCAGCTTTAGGATACTCTTGGCCGTGCAGAACCCATAGGAAATGAAACTGCATAGCCTTGCGATAAAACAGTTAAGCCTTTAGGTTGCCCCCAGGAAAAAGCAAATGGCATCAAATTATTAAGACCTAGGCATTGTCAAATTCACCAAATGGCATTGCTCCTGTCAAGTAATAACTTTGACAGGGAACGCTGCGGGTGTCTCCTTTCCGTCTCCCCCCCCCCCCCGACACACACACTTTTTTTTAATTTTTAAGATGAACAATTTTTGTTTAAACCATTTCTTTCTTCCAGCTCCAGACAATGGCAATCATAATCACGTCTGACCAGAACATATTGCTTGTGTGTGCTCATGTTTAATTTGAAAAATGACAACAGTGATTTCTTTGAAGTCTCATACTCACCCAGAGCTACCCCACAATTGGAATCTCCTAGAGGAGGAGAAAGAATAAATCAACATAAAATGATGTCATAAAACCCTCTTAAATAACAGCCAGGTAGTAAATTAACATCTACACGACCTTTGAAATGATCATGTACAGGGAAGCCGAATCCAGCAAACAGCTGGCTGGGTGCCTGCCCTTGACTAATAGGCTGAGAGATATAGCTGCTGGAAGGATATTTGAGAGTGAGTCCTAAATGCAGAAAGCTGTCTTCTATAAAAAATAAAAAATCAGATCCTTCGTTTGACAGACCCTAATTTCATTGAGATTGACAGCATTGCCTTTGTCGAACATACATTTAACAAATGAGATTGAGCAAGTACCCCGCTCAGTTTCATCTAATTTAATTTGACAGCCAAAGCAGGTAGGCAGAGTAACGTACTTACAGAGAAGGTAAGAAGGCTTTCCCAGGGTTAAATGACGGGGTTTGCTGGATCAGGCTTCAGCGAGTTATCACCTCTGTTGCTTTTGCATGTTTGTTTTTGTTTTGCCATCCACACATGTAACTTTTTAAAAAATTTTTAATTGAAGTAGAGTTGTGATACGTATTGTTTTTGTTTATTTCTTTAAATGTTTATTTTTGAGAGAGCATGGAGGAGGGGCGGAGAGAGGGGGGACAGAGGATGTGAAGGGGGCTCTGTGCGGATAGCACAGAGCCCGAGGTGGGGCTTGAACTCAGGAACTGTGAGATCATGACCTGAGCCGAAGTCGGTTGCTTAACCGACTGAGCCACCCAGGCGCCCCTTGTTTTACTTTTTAAATTGACATACCAAGTACATCAAGTGAGCTAATGCGCAACTTAACCAAATTTTGCCAGTATGTACATTTGTATCGCCACCATCTCCATCAAGACATAGAAAATTTCCATCCTGCCAAAAGTTTACTTCCTGATAAATATAACACCCCTTTCCTGCTCTCAAGGTAACCACTACCCTGACTTCTAACAGTTTTTGTCGCCTGTTTTTGAACTTCATATAAAGTGTATCATACATTATGTCCTTTTGTGCCTGTTTTCCTTCACTCAATGGGAAGTTCGTCCATGTTGTAGCAGGTATCAGTAATTCATTCTCTGTTAGTGCTCTGTAATATTCGATTATATGAATAGAGCACAGTGTATGTATTATTGATAGATAGTTGGGTTGTTTCTGGTTTCCCCCTTGCCTTCAGTTTTAACTTCTATTTCTAGAAGTCTTTAGAAGGGCATCCTAGAAATAAGCAAGAATGATATACACGCCCAGGTGAACTTGTTCCAGGCGGGCTGCAAGATGCACTCCCTAATTGCATAAGCAAGGGTTTTGGATCCTGAATGAGGGAACTGTCTTGGGTCATCTACCACTAGGAATCAAGCCAGCCCCATGTTCCCTCGTCTCGTTGCCCACAGAATTGTGGGGCAAGGAGGCTGCCTCATCGCCTCCTGTCCTTTAACCCCGAGATGGAGAAGAGAGAGGTGAGCAAGGCCTGAGGCCAGTCCTGTGAAGACAGCTTAGTGGACAGGTGAGAAGGCGGGCCTCGGGGTGTGTTTGAAGGCAGCTAGGGAGGGAGAGGAGCAGTTTCTCATCGGGAAACTGGCACCATGCCCACCTTTGGGCAGACTCAGGGACACAGCTTAAATTTGGGCATTCCTCTTGATCATTTTGACACCTTCCCATTTTCTGAGTCTGGGAAATAAAGCAACCATTATTATCTCTCACAAAGAAGCTGACCAGGCAGTGTGGCTAGGGTAGGCATTTGTCACTGGGTAGAAACGGGGCACAAAGGGTTGTCATCTTAGAAGGCCACCCCCTCCCTCCAGCTGCTGGGTAAGTCGAGCAGCTGTACATACAGGTGTGGCAGGGCTGGGCACTTCTGGACACGGCAGGTCTGCAAGCTGCATTTGGTGGTGTGGCAATGAAGGGAGAGGGTAAGCTGTTTATCTGGCCCTGTTTACCTGGGACTGTAGCCAGTTGAGCACGGAGAATCTCAGGTCCTGGAAAGCCCCTCAGTCCAGCATGATTGGCCACCCTAAAATAGAGAGACTTTTTCACTCATCTGTGCATTCATTTAACAAATATTAATGAACTTCTGTTACACACCACGCACCTTGCAGGGCTGTGGGGTTAGAACGGTAATCAACAAGGTAGCAGTGATCCCTGCCCCGCCCCGCCCCGCCCCCACAGTACTTCCTCTGGAGAGAAAGATGGGATTTAAGGAAGTGATTACAAGCCAGTGCAACACTTGCTTTGTTAGAGATAATAAGGCAGTGAGTGCTTAATTGGGAAAATACCGGAGGCTGTGGAAGCAGGTGGGGAAGAAGACAGTCCGCTACCGGTTCTTTATCTCCTTAGCATATCCACAAAGTTCTAGAGCTGCTCGGAAAAGCAATTTACAGCAAACTCTGATGCATTCAATGGCTGTGGAATAAAGAGGGTGGGGATGGGGGTGATAAGAAAGTGGCCAGGTTCAAGTCTACCCACGTGATGTGATCCTTCATGCTGCTTAGACCTTGTGCGCACGTCTCCCTGCCTTGTATCTTCTACCACTCGGTGGGCACCGACTGGGTGGTACAAAGAAGCCAGTTGTGTGGTGAGCGGGAGATCTTGGACTTGTCCATCCCCATGAATTCACATTGACAACCATTCCCTGGCAAACCTTCTGCCTCTTTTCGGGCCATGTAGATAAAACAGGGTCAGGGGTTGGGGGTTGGGAGGTAGGATGAGTGCCAGAGTTGATAACGCATTATGTTTGTAAACAGGGCACTAGGAGTGAAAAGTTAGTGCCAGATTATCTGTGTGTTGTGTTACAACAGAATAGCATGTACTCCTCCAAGTATCCAAAACTAATGGACGTGTGCTTTTGCCTAAGAGGCCTAGTTATTGTTGGTTAAAAAAAAAAAAAAATTTAATGCATTGGAAATATATGGCAGCTGTTGTAAGATCTGAAAAGCTAGCCTAAAGCAGGTTCATTCATTCATTCATCCATTCCACAGATATCTGTTGACATACATGTGCAACTGTATCAGAGATCCATCCAAAGTATTCTTTTTCTGTCACCTGGGAAGCAACGCACTGCCCACCTACTCTGCGTACTGACTCTTTGGGCCTTCCCAATGATCACGCAGCTCTTTCCAGGCTCGCTTTTGACAGGTTAAGGAGGGACAATAACACCCTCGCCTGGATGACCTCTGAGCTTTCTTTCGCAAGCAAGGAAGCAATAATGGAGACCTAGCCATGAGGAAAGAAGTGCCTCTTCCCTTTACAGTTTGACAATGCCTTCCTTTGTGGCCCGTTCAACACGCTCGTCCAGATTTATGATTTTTTGCCATCTGGTTTATTTCTCTTGTTGTTTTCTATTGTTTTAAATACGCTCGAGGCCATCTTTGAGTCTTTTCTTTAAAAAAAAATACAAATTAAAAAAACAAATCATGTGAGTGTCATTTGAAGGTTAGGCATGAAAGAGAAGTTTAAATAGGACTCGGATCTTCCCTGTGAAGTTCAGTAGCTAAAAATAAAGTTCTTTTTGCTTTGTTGATTACGTCATGGAACACGGTTCTCAGATGTGAACTTTATGGAATGTCTCCGTTGTTGGAGGAATTCTTGTTTGGGTTTTCGTAAATGGTGGCGCGAGAGCATTCTTCGAAATAATTGAATTGGGGAGCCTGTCCACTGGGCCAGCTGCTGCTGAGGGTCACTTTGTGATGCTGATGAGTTTTAACCAGAGGCAGGACTTGCCTTTCACTTGGTCGAACTTCATTTTCATTCTCTTAGGCCAGGTTTCTCTTTCTAAAGAAACATTTGTGCAGAAAGCAACGGGGAGGGAGTCTTTCTGTAAGAGGAAAGGGTGGAGTTGGGTGGGGCAGTCTTTGTTTTAAAAAGAAAAGGTACTCTGGGTGCTGTGTGCTGTGTTCTGGGAAGCCATGAAATACCAGTGACCTGGATAACTATGTTTAAACCATGTTCTTATTAAAACCAGCAGTCCTGGCTTTCCCAGACAAAGAGATTCTGAAACAATTTTGGAAATACATTCACAAGAGTGGAATTCATAAAAGGAACTGTATGGCTGTCCGCTGCACTGTGTAGACATAAAATTGGATGGGCAAAGGGGGAATTTCACAAGTATGGATTCAAAGCTTTTAGTTGAACTCTCCTAATTGGTAGTGGTGATGTAGAGCATCTTGCTGGAAGGAAAACAAATCTCGCATCTTAAAATGTTCTCATCAAAGTAAAAGTAAATGCAGCTTCAGACAATGCTTGGGAAACATCTTGGTTAAGGATTTTGGAAGCGACTTAAAGATCATGGCTTGGTGCCTGGCACTTGGTAAATCGCTGCACACGCTTTAGAAATCTTGTCAAGAGGTCCCTAAATCCAATCCCACTGACCTTAGAGTCGCCTGGGGCGAGTTTGGAACCTGCGCAGCCTTGGGCGCTGCCATCAGATATGTTGGGTCAGGCTTGTGGGTGTCGGGCAGAGGATCCGTGTGCTCAGAGAGCACACAGAGGACACTGCTCGGGAGGGCATGGTCTGTCTCTGTCTCTGGTCTTTCCTGTGCTTTCAGGGCTGACCACCCCATGACAGAGTCATTCTGTCTTCAGACATGTTATTAGTACTTGGAATCAGGTTGTTTGGTCTTGCTGACTGAAGGTCCATCTGTCTCTCTGGGGTGACAGTGCCTGCTTCTGATTGGCTCTTAGCTAATCTCATAGTTTAACTCTTAGAAAGTGACCTTCCTTCTGGGGATTTTGATGATTAGCCCAGTTTTGAGAACGGCCGGCCCAGTCCATTTCTCTGGACAGGATCCTATCTATACCATCCCAGACAACTTTCTGCCACACAGATGGCCATGAAACAGCATCTTGGCAAATGCCATGGACTCTGGATTGTAGGTTTGTTTGTTAGCTGAAGCCCAATTTTAAAATCCAGTCAACTATGATTCCTTCAAATGACTTCAAATCAAGTCACATACGGTGCTTCTTAAAGTTGATTTTGTTTCTTCTTACTCCCCTGAATGCTCAGGACATCTGACTGCTCCTGGGTTGGTGGGCTAGAGCCATAGGTAATGGGTTTTGGATCCCTCAGATGCCAGGACAGTTAAAAGGATAAATGATGAAAAGAGAACAACAGGATGAAGGTCCGTGGGTGAACAAACAACAATTGGACAAGGTTCTGTTCTCATCTCCACAGAGTGTGAGGCCATTTTGCGGCACCCCCTGCTGACCTTCGTGACATCTTTGCGGGGATGTCGCAAGCCCTGTTTCACAGGAGGGAGAGATAGGGTGATGATCCCAGGTCACAGAGCCAGCATTCAGGGCAGGCCTTCAGGATGTTTCTATACCACTCAGTTACCCCACTCTCTTCCACCCCAAATCTGATCCTGAGTTCTCTTCTTTTTAAAAAAATTTTTTAAATGTTTATTTATTTTTGAGAGAGCAACAGAGTACAAGCGGGGGAGGGGCAGAGAGCGAGGGAGACACAGAATCTGAAGCAGGCTCCAGGCTCCGAGCTGTCGGCACAGAGCCTGACGTGGAGCTCGAACTCACGAACCGCAAGATCATGACCTGAGCCGAAGTCAGACAGACATTTAACCAACTGACTGAGCCACCCAGGCGCCCCCTGAGTTTTCTTCTTTTTGCTATCTATCAAGAGCATTTGCAGTTTTCTTCAGTTCTGCCCGGGGCGGGGGGGGGGCGACAATCTTGGGTATCTGGTTCGGTTCCAGCTGGGTTCATAAGGCCCGCTCACTTCTCCAGAGGCCTCCCTCACCCTTCTGGAGGACTAGCCCAGTCCTCTGCTGCTTCGGCAGGCTTGGAAACAAGCAAAGGTAGGACCGTTCATTTCTGAATCATGCATGGGTTTCCCTTCATCTGTAGAATGTAATTAAGAAAAAGGGCTTGAGGAATACCAGATTCCAAGCCAAGAATCTTAAGAAGCTGCCAAAGGAATTGGGTATTAGCAGCCTGTGCCGTGTGCCGTGTGAGCTGAGGCTGCTCTTAGCTTCTCGGCAGGAGGGAGTGGCCGTGGTGCCAGGAGACAAGAGCCAGAGGCGGTGAGAAGGAAGGCCCTTGCCTTCCGCCGTTGGGATTTTGGAGAGGTGAAGCAGGATCCAGGCTGAGATTTCTCGGGGATTTCCAGGGGGGCCCTCCCTGCTCGGCCACACCACCATTTGCACTAATGTCCTGAAAGGTGGTCTCTGGACCACCAGGGTTACTCACCCTTACGCTTCTGACACTGGGAATGAGATCATTCTTGGCCGTTGGGGCTAACCTGTGCGTCGTGGGGTGTTTAACAGCATCCGTGGCCTCCACCCAGTAGATGCCAACAGAAACCCCCTTCCCTGAGTTGTGACAACAAAAAAATGTCCCCAGACATTGCTAAATGTCCCCTTGGCAGCAGGGACAGAATCACACCAGCTGAGAGCTGCAGGAGCAACAGGAAAGGAAGGAGGGATCTGTGGCTGGGTGTGGAGCCCCGGGTTGGAAATGCTGGCAGGCCCCCCACAATTCCTGCCCTCCCCACCCCCCCTCAGGTGGCTCAAGGGTGAGCCTTCACCACCCAGGGTTCCCATAAGGAGTAAGTCCCCAGCTTTCGCATTTTTACCCCATTTTCATGCTGCCTCCCTCCGCCTGTCCTCGGTATGCGGTGCCGTGGCCCTCGATCAGACCTCAGCTCTGCCACTGAGTAGCAAGTCCCCTGTTCTTTTCATGCCTCCGTTTCCTCATCTGTAAAGTAGCCATAATGATAGCGTCTCCTTTTTAGGGTAGTTTGTGAGGACTGAATATTGATCAACATTTCAAAGCCTACCAGCACACGATAAGCTCTTTATAGAAGTGTTTTGTAAATGAAACATAAATAACCTGGCTGAAGAAACCTCTGTTACATACAGCCATTCACTGAATGTTGTTGGGTGCTGAGCAAGACCTCACCCCTACCTTCCAGGTGCTCAGGTTGGCCATGAGCCAACAGTAACGTAGGTGGGTAAGTTAGTAAGGGGCACTGCCCTGACCGGGCTGTCACACATAGTCCCAAAGGAAAATTCTCAGCCCCCCAGTGGACATACCATCCAGCCTTAGCGTCCCATGTAGTGCTTTCTCACTTACCATAAGTTGAAGGCGACTTCACCTTGCCATCAACTCAACATTCTGTTTGACAATGATTCAACTCCATGTAGCCTCAGCTGTGGCCAAAATTAATGGAACCCATTATCCAAAACTTAGGGACACCTCTGTGAGGAGTTTGAGGTATTACCAGTCTTTGAGTACACTAGTCAGGAACACTGTCCTCCCTCCCTCCCTCCCATCCTCCCTCGCTTCTTCCCTCCCACCTTCCCTCTTTCTCCCTTTCCCTCCCTTCATCCTCCATTCCTTGTTACAAATAAATATCCATTGAGCACTCCCTATGGACTGAACATCATTCCAGGTGTTGGGGACATTGCAGTGAACATGGCAGAGGAGGAGCTTACATTCCAGACAGGATGGAGGGAGACAGTAAATAATGAAAAAGAAGATAATTTGCAAATGGGATAGATGCTCAAGGAGAGGCACACCGAGATTGATGTGAGGGAGAATAACTGGATGAAAGTGGGGACTTACAGATGGTCGTGGAATCTTCTCTAAGTTGATTGATTTAAGACTGAAAGACTGAGAAGGAACCAGCTGTGGGAAGGTCGGTCCAAGCTGAGGAAACAGCCAGTGCAAAGATCCTGAGGCAGGAAGGAGCTTAGTAGCTTCTAGGAATAGAAATATTCTGATGGAGGAGGAAAGTGGTAGGAGATAAGATTGGAAAGGGTTAGAGTGGGGCCAGGTCAGATGGGGCTTTGTGGGGCTTGGCTTTTACTTTAGGATGAGAAGGCATTGGCGAGTTTTATGCAGCTGAGTAAAACAATCTGCATTGTGTTTGAAAAGAAGGAAGGAGTGGTCAACTGTGTGGCTCACTGCCAGGATGAGTAAGATGAGGGCCAAGAGACTCTCTCAGTGGATCTGGCCGCGTGGAGGTCGGCGTGACCCCCGTGAGAGCTGCTGCGGTCAGGGAGTGGGCAGCAGCTGTGTGCCCTGCCTTTTGGTTCCAGAACATACAGTCTCCCCAAGG
The DNA here is from genome assembly GCF_014898765.1 of Herpailurus yagouaroundi. Taxonomy (NCBI): domain Eukaryota; kingdom Metazoa; phylum Chordata; class Mammalia; order Carnivora; family Felidae; genus Herpailurus; species Herpailurus yagouaroundi. Next base: position 3,764,677 of record NW_024420490.1, on the reverse strand, counting down.
AATAGGCATTGTCATTCAAAGGGACCCATAATTTGATCACATTTCTTAGCCCTGCTTTGTGTGGCCTCAGGGAATTACTTGGTTTTATTCTGTCTTCAGTAAAAGACCTACTGCAGGGGTCACAACGATGGTGGTGGTGGTGACGTCATCCACCCCTATGGCCCACCGTGGATCGCTTCAGTGATTTTCCGGCTGTGGGACAGGGCCTGCCCTGCCACACACAGCCCGTGAGCCATGCAGGCCTCAGAGGGGTGACCTCGGCCTCCTCGGTGCCCTGTTCTGATGGCTGTCCTCTGGGTGGCCCTGCACTTCCAAAGTCCACCCACCTCCTTAACCTCGCCTGAACTTTTAAGCCCAAGAATGGCACAACATCCCTCAGAATAAATCCCTAAAGAGGCATTTGACAAAGCATATAGAAACTTACACTTGGTGAAAAGTGACTGTAGAAAAGAAGTATGTTTAGCACAAGCTTAAATATTACTGTGCTTTTTATGCGGTCTCCCGCGGCATTTTGGATCCCTGACATTTTTCCTGACTGATCGTTCCCTTTGATTTTTTTTTCCCCCTACACTGCTTTGATTTTGTAACACAAGAATAATATTTTTTCTGGACTAAGCTTCTTATAAGTGGTCTTACCCAGGGAATGTTTTAAAATGTAAAGACGATTCTGTTTTCTCTTAAGTACCAAGAAGTCCATATACACACACACCAAAAAACACATTTAATAGCTTCAGATGAGATACTTTGACTAATATTTAAAGGCATATTGGAAAAAGTTGTTCCTCTTAATTCCAGCCCCTAGTTCAGAGCCCCATCATTTTAACACTGTTGCATGCACAGCGACGAAGGTCCCTCATCACCTGCACGGTAGAAACCCTGTCCTGAGGGGCAGGCCTTGGTTCTTGACAAATGGATTCGCCCTAATGTATTGTGTCTTCAAGATGGACTCAAAGGTGAAGCCATTCCATTTCACAAAGAGAAGATTTTTAACTCCTCCTGGTTAAATGCCCATCTTCGGTGTGTCGGACAAGGCTCCAAAATGCCAACACCTTCGTTCTTACCGGCTGGCTGGCAGGATTGGGTCTGGGCATTAATCACATGGGGACACATTTTACAGTTAACTCATCCTGGGGAGGTGGGGGGCTGAAAGAGGGCTGCTGTGCTCAAAATCGACATCAGACATCGGGCACTGCCTTACTGTGCCGATTTTTTAATTATATTTTTTAAAAGGTTTATTTATTTTGAGAGAGAGAGAGAATGAGCAGGGGCAGGGCAGAGAGAGAGAGAGGGAGGGAGAGAATCCCAAACAGGCTCTGTGCTACTAGCACAGAGCCCAACACAGGGCTCCAACTCACAAACCATGCAATCACGACCTGAGCTAGAATCAAGTCGGACGCTTAACTGGCTGAGCCACCCAGGTGCCCCTGTCACTTTTTTTTTTTTTTTTTTTTTTTTTTTTTTTTTTTAGTAGCTTAGGTGTTGGCTAGCAGTAATCTTTCTCCTATCTAGAAGAGTCTGTTTTGTGCTTATGCCACTGAACTCTGGGGTCTAAGATGAATTCTTATCTGGAAGTCTGTGCAAATCCTGAACCCTAATGGAAGAAAAAAAAATATTGGCCTTGTCTGAGGGTACCCTTTTCCCACCTCTCCAAGGTAGTAGAGTTGCAAAGGCATAGTCACTCTGGGGAGTCTACTCATTCACTTCTTTTGCCCACGGATCTCTCTTCAATCAGAACTGCAGGCACTTGAAAGAAAATCCAGCCAGGGCCTGCATTGTCTTGAGATGACTCCAACCAGCAGATTTTCTGGGTCAGTGAGTATGAATGCTTTTAAATTGCCCTTCAGAAAGTTCTTGACTAATTTTACTTCCATATCAGCAGACATTTACTATGGTGCTGTTTTTGCTCATCCATCCATCCATCCATCCATCCACTTACTGATTCAGCACCGAGACAGTTTCCCAGGTACTGTGACTCCTACACAAATACAATCAATTCCTGTCCTAGATGGGGTGTGGTGGATTTTCTCTGTCTCTGTGAAGAGCATTGAGGCTGTTTCCTTGGGCCTCTTGAGGACTGCAGGATAAGCACTCATTTGTGTTGGGAAGAAGAGGATCCAGACCTGGGGGTGGGGTTCTCATCCCTGGCTGCACCTTGGAATCACCTAAGGAGCTCTAGCAAATCCTGATACCCAAGCCAACAGTGAAAGATTCTAACTTTATTAGTCTAGGTGTGGCCTATCTGGATCTTTCAAAGCCTCCCTCCCAGCCAAGTCTCCTGCACAGCCTGAGTTGATTGTCCCTCCACAACCCTTTATTCTGGGGAGTCTGGCCTAATGAAAACCCTCCATTAGGCCCCCACTACCTCTGTTCTTGACCTTATACTTGTCACCTCAGATTTGATGGCAGTTACTGATCCCCTGCACATCTTGCCCACCTTGGGCCATGGGATGCCAGTGCCATGCCAGGCTTAAAACTGCTGAGAAGAGGGGCGCCTGGGTGGCTCAGTCGGTTGAGCGTCCAACTTCGGCTCCGGTCATGATCTCACGGCTCATGAGTTTGAGCCCCGCGTCGGGCTCTGTGCTGACAGTGCAGAGCCTGGAGCCTGCTTCAGATTCTGTGTCTCCCTCTCTCTCTGTCCCTCCCCCATTCACGCTCTGTCTCTGTCTCTGTCTCTCTCAAAAATAAATATTCAAAAAAAATTTTTTTAATTAAAAAAAACCTGAGAAGAAAAACCACTTCCTTTTCATCTTATTTATTGTTTATTTATAGTTTAGAAGGAAATTCTCACCTTATTTATTTAGCCTTCCACAGTGAGGGTCCTTTGGCTCCCTGTCTTTATCGTAGCAATATTTGCCAACCCCTACTGAGGGCTTACTGTGTGCCAGGAACTGTTCTAAGTGTCTTGCGTGGTAGCTCTTAATCTCTTTGACAACCCTGAGGCATAAAGACCATTAGCATCCCCATTGCACAGATGAGGACACTGAGGCACAGCAAGGTTAAGAAACTTGCTTCTGCCCCACAGCCAGTCCATGGGTCACCTCCCCCCTATTTCACCGCATAGGGCTCCCCTCTATAAGTCAGAAGGGCTTGGACTTGTTGTGCTTCTGCACTATTGTCTTCCCATAGTACAAGTATGGGGGGGGGGAAGGAGTGAGGGTTCACCTACAAGGTCTACCGGCGTCTCAACACTTTCACGGTGGCGAGCGGCTAGGGACGCGGAGCTTAGCAAGGAGTCATCCGCCCGCTTCTCAGCCAACAGTTTGAGTCACTTCAGTTGCATCCGCTGGACAGAGCTGTTTTGGTCTTGTGAGACACACTGAAGTAAGTAACTGAAAGCAGATGGTTCTCACCTGCGCCAAGCACTGCCATTAGCACTCTCCCGTCTGCACACTTTCGGAATTGTCCTCCAGGCAGAGAAAAGCCTGGGCGGGATTCAGAAACAGCCTGAATTCATCTCTTTGAAAATACGTAGAACTTCTCATCTGCGTATTCTCCTGCGGGAAGTCAGAGGCTCTCGGAAGTCAGTCATTTCTGCAGTTGTAACAGAGCCCGGTGTGGGGATGCGCGATGGAAACTGCACGTGGGTTTGTTGCCATAGACAAGGCGCAGAGTGGGGGGGCTGACATCTCCTCCTGGAAGGAAGGGATTAGCCGGCCAAAGTGAAAAACAGATTTGAGAAATCCATTTACCCTGAAGGTTTAGTAGGGAATGCAGGTCAGACTTACTGTAATGTCTTTAGTCACGGCTCTGTCTCCTGGTTTTATCTTGGATGGGGCTCAGGGTTTCAAAAGAAAGGGGGTATGTGAGCCTTTAAACCCTGGCCTTACTATTTCCAACCACGTTATTAGGAATAAGAATTCTCGTCATTTATTGAACTGAAGGGATGGCATGAAAGTGTGTGTAAAATTATTAATTTACTACTTGTATATTTCTCAGTTATTTGTAGGTTATTAAGAAAAATTCTTGCTTCTGTGTATACGATCATAGCACCCAACTCAGACTTCAAGGAACCTCGGTAGCATATCCTTGATTTTTCTCCTGAGAAAGATATCACCGATGTTAGGAAAATAACTTGGAAACATTCACAAGGAGTTGACATGGCCCCAGGCCGTAAACGAATGTCAGAATCCTAATTAGTCTTCAAATAATCTTTTTTGTGGCCAAGAACTTCTGCTTGCAAGAGCACCATTTCAATATGCTATTTGTCACCTCATTACCTGAAAGCCTCCTGGAGGCATTGTATGGAACTCAAACCATTTGAAGGCCCTTTGAATTCCACCCATAATCTTGCCCCTAACTAGATGCACGGCCGGAGGCAAGTCACATTTTCTGAACCTGTTTCCTCATCTGTAAAATGTGTTGCACTAGATAGTCTTTGTAAAATGAAAATTAGAAGGCTGGGTGTGATGTAGTCCCTTCCTTTTCTTTCCTACCACTCGGACTTGCTCCCTCCCCCTGTTAACAGAAGCGCACGCACGCGCATGCACACGCTTACACAAGCACGCACACACAGGCCTTCTTGGCACACTGGAATGCATTATACCACGGTGTCTCCTGTCTTTCAGGTCTTTACTCAAAGCGACATCACCTAGGAGAGGTTTCCCCCTCTTGCGCTCCCTGAAATAGCCTCTTCCCCACCTCGTTCCCCCTTGTCACTCACCACGATTTACTTTCTTCTTAGTGCTTAGCACCATCAGAAAGCATAAGACACTGGGATGCCAGTGCAGGGGTAGAGGAAGGGAGTCACAGAATACAACAGAAAGTCCAACAGATAGATGGACATGAGGAGTTGGGTGATGGCTTCATGAGTGTTTATTTTGTTAGTTGAAATTTTATGGTCTTAAAAACAATTTTCAAAATCAAAACAAGCGAACCATGCCTGGAACAGTGTCATGAACTGAAGATTATGATTATACAGATTCCACACACCTTAGATCCAAACATTTAAAGATGAATGTTAATTCAGCTGGAGGGGACTCCTCCTCCAGCTGAGAGATTGGCATAGATGACCAGAAGGACCTCTGGGGCCCAGAGAACATTCCAGGTTGAGGGTACCTGACAGTTTATATTTCACTAGCAGTGCGCCCCCCCCCCCCCCCCCCCCCAACGAAAAAAGCGG
>NW_024420490.1:3728898-3759458 GCF_014898765.1 Herpailurus yagouaroundi | reverse complement strand
TAGACAAGGAAACTGTAGCTCAGAGAGGCTGGGTCACTTTCCCAAGGCCACGCAGTCTGAAGGGGCAGAGCGGAGGCGGGCCTGATTCACAAGCACATGTCTGTGTCAGTATACCATAAAGCCTCCCTGGGCTGTTTGAGGGCTGAACACAGCAAATGGGTGTGTTGTCTCAGCCTCTTACTAGGGAAATAGAAGATTCCTCTCTGCCATGCATAATAGGAGACCTTTGCCCTTAAGGAACTTCCAGTTTCTGCTCCAGCAGGGATTTTTCTGGGTGGCACACCCAGAGATCTGAGAAGGAAGTCTCAGTAGCAGCATTTGAAGCCTCTCTCACGGGGCCCCTCACTTGGGCAGCGGTTGTTGTCCAAAGACCACACGTTTTGGCTTTTGCTCGCCTTAATATTCCCTCCCCTTTCCCAAACACAAAAATATTGGCATTTCCTGGAAAGTGGTTTTGGCCCAAAGCCTGATAGCTATCCCACACTCTCAGGCTAGTTTTCCTTGGGGCCTCTGTTCTTTCATTTTGTCGAGCGTTTGTTTGGGAGCTGACGTTGCTGCCTCCTTTGTTTGCACCTGAGGTAAAGGGCCCCTCACAGGTGCCCTGGGGAGTGCCTGTACCCCTCACCACCAGCCAGCCCCTGCTCCATCTCTCCTGTCTCCACTACATTCACAATTGGTCAGAACTCACGATGCACACACACAGTACCACTTTGGGTGTTGATTTTTCCTTTTTGCAGTTTGATAGTATTTTCAATGTTTTTTTTTCCCTTAAATTGAGAGTAATGAACATAAAATCAAATCACTCTTATGTGGTCAGATCAATCAGTTTGGAGAAATCTGTGTACTTATGTAACCACTGTCTGAAAGAGACTTTAAAACGTTCCCGTCACCCCAGAAAAGTCCTTCCTCCTCCCCCTCCCCCAAGCGACCACTTTCTGATTTCTAGCATACATTTTGCGGCCTGTTTTTGGATATTGCATCAATGAAATCTTAGAGCATGTACACTTTTGTATCTGGCTTCTTTCGCGCAGCACAGTGTTTTTGAGACTCATTTATGTTGTCGCACGTGGCAAGAGTTCACCGCTTTCCATTGCTGAGTAGAAGCCCGCTGTGTGAGTGTCACACAGTGTATTTATCCATTCGTCCATTCACAGACATTTGGGTTTCCAGTTTGTGCCTTTTATGACCAGACATCTGTGTACAACTCTTTTCGTGAATATATGTTTTCATTTCTTTTGGGAGGATACCAACGAGTGGAATTGCTGAGCCCAAGGGCGGACCGTTGTTTAATGTCGTTGGAAACTGCCGGACAGTTCTCCGAAGCAACTGCACCATGGAGCCGGCAATATATGAGTGGCCCAGTTGTTGCATAGCCTCACCAACTTTTGGTGTTAGTTTTTTTTATTTCCGTTGTTCTAGTGGATGTGATCTGATCCCTTAGTGTTTTATTTTAAAGGACAATTTTAAGAATTTTCTAGCGTGTCAGTCAATGCCAGCTCAGACACGGAAAAGGTCCTGTGAGAGGGGAAACCAAGTGTTACATCTTTATGGACAGGAGGTTTCCGCTCATCATCCCTGTCCCTGAAGCAGAGTCTCCAGCCCCAAGGGCATTGTCTACGGGCTGCCACAGGGCAAGCTGAAGGCCAGAGCCCCAGAGGGGCAAGGCAGGGCAGGGCAGGGCAGGAGAAGGAGGCCGACAAGAGAGCCAGAGTAGAGAAGGGAGGGACTCCTACACAGAGAGCTCGGAACCGCACTGTGACGCCCTAGGACCAGCCTCGGGGCAAATGATGCTCTGCACACGTGTGGGCACACACACGGCTGGTGAGAAACTAACACATAAGTAGCCACCAGGCACAGATCGGTTCACGAGCCTGTTCCAGGGAGTCCCAGCCGCTGTCCTTTCTGCTGCCATGACCACACATGATACAAAAGCTTCACTCGATGCAGATATGACAATATTTCCAAGGCAGAATTTTGGCAAGGCAGCTGGAAATCCTCCAAAACCAATTGCCAGGCATGGGGCCAGCTGGGTGGCAGGCATGAGAACCACCCCTGGGGTGCTGGCTGTGGGCTTTCCTGGCTTCTCCGGCACTGTGCACAGAGGGCGGGAAGCGCTTCTAAGACAGTTTTTCTAATCCATATATCTTTTTTTTTAATGTTTATTTTTGAGAGAGAGAGAGAGAGAGAGAGCGCGCGCGCATGCCAGCATAAGCTGGGGAGGGGCAGAGAGAAAATCCCAAGCAGTATCTGTGGTGTCAGTGCAGAGCCTGATGCAGAGCTTGAACTCATGAACTGTGTTATCATGACCTGAGCTAAAGTTGGGTGCTTAACCGACTGAGCCACCCAGGCGCCCCTCTAATCCATGTATCTTGAATGTCACTATTTTACCCATTTCTTTTTTTTTAATAGATTACACCCTTTTTTAAATTACACTCTTTTTTTTACACTCTTTATTTATTTATTTTGAGAGAGAGAATGAGTGGGTGAGGGGCAGAGAGAGGGAAAGAGAGAATCCCAAGCAGGCTCTGTGCTGTCAGCACGGAGCCCAACGCAGGGCTCAAACTCACAAACCGTGAGATCATGACCTGAGCCGAAATCAAGAGTCAGACGCTCAATCAGCTGAGCCACCCAGGCGCCCCTATTTTACCCATTTCTTACAGTTCTCAGGCTAATTAGCAAGCTACCCATTTCACCACCTGTGAATTTTAATATTTCCTGTGCTCTGTAGACAAACCTCAAGTATTGATAGAGATGAAGAGATAACTGGAACTCCAATAGCACTCTGGGAAGGAGTCTTGCTGATTAGAACTTGAGCTGACACACATCCTCCCTCTCCCCCCCATCCCACGGTGTATGGGCTTGATGACAATGCTGGTTGACAAGGTCAGGATTCTGCCCGAGTCATGGACAGGAAATTTCCCACTGTAGGTGCTGGTGCCTCTTTTGTGTAGAAAGTGTTGTCTTTAGTTCATTCCAAAGTGGCAATGTCCCAAAATCTTTAGACGGATCAGTATTTTGGACAGGAACCCAGAAAGAGGTCAGTAATGTTGAACACAAGGCAAAAGCTTGCTAGCAGTGAAACTTCAGTGGTTGGTAGAAGGGAAGGATGCCATTGGATGGGCATTCTTTGCCTAGAAACTCAATTATGGAGGGTGCGAAGGAAAAGCCGGCCCAGACCCTTGAGCCATACATAGATGATGAGCTCCCCTAAAGGAAAATCCACAGGGACGTTTCCGATAAAAAATTTGGTGTTACTGGGGGAAATGGCAGACATCCCAGGCCTTCCTGCTCCACAGACCAACCAAACATCCAAGGGTGCAAACAGACAGGGGGTGTCGTGGCTCTAGCAGTCTCCTCTGGCCAGGTGCCCCGTGCCCTGGCTTTGCGGGTGTGTTTGCCCACGTCATGCCGGGGCCCTGCTTCTCCCTCCCACACCCACACCCGCTCACACAGGCCAGGGCCGCCTCTGGCTCTCCAGGGAGGAAGGCCACTGAAAGGTCTGCCCCTCCTCTGTGAAGGCAGCTTGGGCCTCCTGCTTTCTCTCAACGCTGCCAGCTCTGGGAATGCCTATGAAATGGACCCTTTCAGTGGATATTTATGCAGGAACCAAGCAAAAAAATTGTTCTGAACCCACGTTAATAAATTGATTCAAGTCAGAAAGAACAGCCAAAGTGTCAGTGCTTTTTATGCAGAGAAGTTAGCACAGGGAAGCTCGAATTGGTCTCTGAGCACTTGAGCTCCTCTTGCAGTTCCGGTTTCCAGCTTGTGGGGTTCAGGGCGCTCGAAGGCTGCAAGTCAGTCTGTCCCTAGCGCTCACTGTGCAGAATGGGTCCCAGGAAGTGCTGTGTCAGTTGACGTACTGCTAGCTGCTGTTTCAAACAAGTCAGGAGTGTGTCACGGCTCAAACACAGTATAAGTTTATTTTTCGCTTAACAAAACCCCAAAAATGAATGCTCCTGATGGCAGGTGGCCCTCCTCCAAACTGTGATTCAGGCATGCAGGCCCTTCCCATCTTGTGGCTCCACTTCCTCCAACAGGTAGCTTCTGAGAGGCCCTGGTGCATCAAGCTCAGGCAAGAAGGAAGAGACTGGAGCATCATGTATGGAAGGTTTGTAGCAGCCAGCCCTGGAAGTGGTACACATCACTTCCACCCACATTCTCTAACTGCAAAGGAGGCCGGGAAATGTAGTCCAGGCAGAACAGGAAATGGGTATGGTGAACAGCTGACCAGTCACCCACAGATGACATATATTCCTGGGAAGGATGGGAATGAATCCCTGCCTGGGATGCAGGCTTGTCCAGAGGCGTAGGAAGGAAGAGTTAGGCCACAAAAGAAATGGGAGCTCCCGTGTCCTTCAGGGGCCAGCCGTGGCTGGCTGTACGATAATGGTGGAGGGGGAGCTCAGGGCTGGGCTGCCCCAGCTACAGAAGCAGGCCAGGGAACTCTAGGCTCTGGCCAGAGGCGAGAAGATCCCTTCCCCTTCTCCCTCCCTCCCTGCCCTTCCCCAGCCCCATCAGCACCTACACATGATGCCAGGAACCTTTGCCCTCCCTTTTCCCCACCTCCCTCAGACCTGCCTTCTCTGTACTAAATGTTGTTCACATTCTGGAAGGCTCTGGCCCTCCTTCCCATCAAAATAGTCATTCCCTGGAGATTCACAGTTCAGTTCCTGGAAGGAAAATAAAACCAACAAACCAGTTCACACCAAGGTGGTACTGACCTCCTGGGGTTTCTGAGTCGTGGAGAGGAGAAAATGAATGTCAAATACCTAGCAGGGTGCCTGGCACAGAGGTAAATGCTTAGTAAATAGTTTATTAATTTCATCTTGTGAGCGTGTGTGTATGGGGGGGGGGGAGGTAGGGGGAGAAAGAGAAATAGACATAGAGAAGGAGAGAAGGAACTAGAAAAGCCCTGCAAATTAATCTCCTTTCTCTTCCCCTCCCAACCTCATGGTCTCCCTACTGAATCATGGCATGGTGTTCATTGGGACCTGTGAAGACCTCAAAGTAGTAGAGGTTGAGGTGGCAGTCCCGGGGGGGGGGGGTATAAGGCAACTTTTCACATCCTGTGGAAGAGCCAGATGCCCGCTCAGGTTCACAGCACCCCGTCTCTCCCTCAAGCCCTCACGAGCCCTGAGCTCCAGCCCTGGCCAGGCCCCACACACCTTTCCTCTTGGACCTTTCCTCTTGGACCTTTTCTCCTGCACTTCTGGAACTCTCCACTCCATTCCACTATCTCCTCTATTGAAATCTGACCGGTGGGGCGAGGCAAAGCTGTGATGACTGGAACCCTGAGGTGGACTAGGTGAGGACAAAGTAAATTCGACATGAATTCTGGTTTGAGAGTTAGAGGGACAACAAGTGGCCTCATTGCTACTCACCCACTGTGCCGTGTGTGTGTGTGTGTGTGTGTGTGTGTGTATGTGTGTGAACACATGCATTCCAGAAGTAGTCTTTCCTGAAAGAAACTAGGAAATAACACCTATAATCTTCATTGTCAACTAACCAGATGTTATGCAGCAGTTTCTTCCTCCCCCATCCCACCTTTGCCTTGTTTATGCTATATTAGCTGCAGTCACAATACTTGCTGTAAGATAAATACAGTGAATTTATAGGACTTCAAAAGGCTCAGCAGCCCTAAGATTCTGCAGTGTGTTGTTCTGCTCTTGAAAGAACTCGCCTCCAGGCAGAGGGACGCTTCTGACAAACAGAATTCCAGAAAGAAGGCTCCATGTTTAAAAGAGGAGCATTCCCCACCCTCTTCTTCCCCCATTGTCTGTGTACTTCTCAGGTCAAGGCTGTTATTATTTTTATTTTTAGGTAGTATGCAGCTGATGAAGTGAAGTGGCGTTTGTTTATTTATTGTTTTTTGGTCCCTGAGTTGGAACACAGGATCAGCAGAAGAGAAACTCCCTCTGTGACTCATTGCAGGAACATCTAGCATTCCAGCCAGCACAAATAGGATTAAAACAACTTTCCCGAGGGCCCCAGTCATATTCTAGCAAAGGAACACATTGGCCAAACTGACCACCTCTGGACCATTTTGCTTTTGCAAAGAGAGCTATCTGTGGCCTTCTTGTGTGCTAGGCTCTTTGTGAGATCTCCAAACAACTTCTCATGAGCTGATTCCTCTGTGGCCTAGAGATTGTCATCAGCACAGAGGGTCTTCTTCACAGGGTCATACAAAGTGTCACCCATTGGGGAAACACCTGGCCGTGGTGGCCTGAATTGGTGATATTTGGGTCTTCACATAATAAACACTGCAACTTTCCAGGGCATGGCTGGTGTAGCAGACATGGTTTGTCCCCTGCCCCCATGTCCCCTCAGATTGGCCTCTATATGCCAAAGGCCACCTACTGCAAATAGCTGTGACTATTCTAGAGGACATGTTTGTTCCCTCAGGAGCATAGTAGGCCCACTTGCTGGGCTAGTTCAAAGCACCAAGGAATTAATGCACCATCCAGGAGCAACTCTTGACCTGTGATGGATGGGAGTTGGTGAATAAACACCCTGACTCCGAGGCATATGTTTTCCCCTGCCTCCCAGCATCCCCAGTAGAATCGAGCCCTAGTTGCCCTCAGTGGTAACTTAGTTGATAAATTGCCTTCCTTCTCTTTGCTGTCTCGCTGCTTCACTCCTCTACTGGTATTTTCTGGGATCTTCTCCCAAACAAACTACTTCCAGGCAAATCAGTCTGTTTACGGAGCAACCTAGCTGGTTGGGTTCATCAAAACCGAACAGCACCCCCCTCACCATATCCATCACCACTGGTGATGGTCATTAAGTTTCCCTTGTGGCTTTAGCACTGCCATAGCATGTCATACATGGGGACACAGCCCTTTGAAAGCCACTAACTTCTGCATGGAAATCTGGTAAGACAGAAACCAGAGTTTCAAAAGGTAGCCAGTTCAGCAGTAGGGCCCCCCTGTACCATGAAGTAAGGACAACTTTGGACACTGCTAAAATCTCTGTATTCAGGAAGCACATACTCATGAGGTTCCTGTGAGTGAACAGTAAGCATTTGTTGACTGAGTCTATAAAGGAATGAATAAGTGACTCACATTCACTTCTTCACTTAATTCTGAGTGCTTAGAGGTTGAGGGCACATCTCACCACTGTTTTTGAACCTCAAATGCCTTTTTAAAAAAATTTTTAATGTTTATTTATCTTTGAGAGAGAGAGACAGAGTGCAAGTGGGGGAGAGGCAGAGAGAGAGGGAGACACAGAATCCAAGACAGGCTCCGCGTTCTGAGCTGTCAGCATAGAGCCTGGTGCGGGGCTCGAACCCATGAACACAGGATCATGACCTGAGCAGAAGCTCAACCGACTGAGCCACCCAGGAGCTCCTCAAATGCCTTTTAGTGGAGCCAGCAATCCTGGCCATAGTTGTATGTTCTTGTTTCTATGCAGAGATTTCAAGACAGTAAGATCCTTCCCATGATTGGTATCTGACACCTCTAGATTAGAGTTTTATTTCTTTGTCCATAACTTTGTCCACTGATTGAATTATGTTTATTATACCAATAAAGGAAACATAATCCTTAAACCTATCAATCATAGACCTCAGTGAGAATGATTTTATCACCTTCTTTCTGGAAAACTCAATTTTGATGGGGGAAACCCAATTCTGACCATCTAAGGAAGGATGAGGAGTAGGCAAAATTGAATCTCAGGCATCCAGAGAAGATAAATCTATGTGTCTTTTTTTTCCCCCCTAGGACTGACAGCCCAGCCAAGTCATAAGTGAATGCGCTTGGTGGTTTTAAAAGCTTGGGAGATTTCCCCAAATTTGGATCACCCTCCTTTTGTGCTTCTAGTGCTGGTGAACAATTTCTTATCTTCTTCACGCCCTCATCCTCCTGAGAATCTCCACTCCCACCTCTGCCTGCACCACTCTGCACAGCAACCAAGCTGTTGTAGCTCAAAGCGCCCCCTTGTGGCCAGATGAATAACAGTCAGTGCTTTTCTCAGTGTCTTCTCTCTTCCAGCTGAGCAGCCTTTTTCTGATTTGGACCTACACATACTTTTAAATAGTCTCCCTCCTTCTTTCCTTTAATTCTTGCCCAGTTACCTCAGAAAATCCCTTTACTTTCCCTCTCCCTCTTGTCCTTAACCCTCTTCCTTGGCTATTCCACCCTTTCTTTGTTTTTGTTCCTCTTCTGAGTGACAAAATGACCCTAATCCAGTTGATAAACAGGAGAGGAGGGCTGCTTAGGCCCTTGGGCCGGAGGGAAAGAAATCCCTAGGACCTAAAGTGAAATTATACATCATAGCCAATCAGCAGTAAATGCTTATGAGTCCATATTCAAGCTACAAAAGGCTCTGGCCACCTCCCCTTTCTCCCCTAGCCTATCTGCCTGAATGAGAAATAGATTTTTGTATTTAGTTGTTTTCCCATGGTCTCTCATTTCCAATAGTGGGACAGTGTTGTTTTCTATTTTCACTGCAAGCGTTCTGTGTTTCAGCTATGTTGGGGGGCAAGTGAATATTTGTGGAGACCTCACCATAAGGTATATAATATTCTACATTAAATGCCTTCCTAGTTCCTTGCAGCTGATTTGAAAATGAACCTTTGAACAAACAGGGTTTTAACTTAGGAGCTTAATGTACAAACCCATCGGGAGCATCAGCAATGCTATTTAAGATGCTCAGAGGAAATACGAGCAGTGGATCTGATAATGATGCCAGTGATGCCAGTAACGAGGTGACAACAGTGATAATGACAGCTTTGACAATGAGAATGATGAAGATGGAGACTGTGATATTGCCGACGACGATGGCGGTGGTGGCGATAGCCATGTTTTGTCGAGTACATTCCACGTGCCAGGCATGATGCCAAGCACTTTACCTGGATTATTTCCTTCAGTCGTTACAGCCACCTCAGGTCTGTAATCCCCGTTTTACAGAGAGGGAAACTGAGACTTAGAACTAACTTGCCCAAGGCCACACAGCTAGCAAAGCTAGGCAGAGCTGAAATTTGATTCTAGGCCTGTCTGAGTTCAAAGCTTGTACCTTGTGACCACTGTCATGGGGGGCCCAGTGCCCAGGCTGAGGTTGGCACTCTTTCTGTGCTGATAGCTGTCGAGGGGCTCACATGCGTTAGGAGAAAGGGAAAATCTGAACTCCAGTCCTTTGACTTCACAAATCTACACCCCTTCCTTCCAGTGACCCCTCAAAGGGTCTATTTCTGGCACACTAGTCTCTGGAAAATGTCCTGCTAATGACACGGGATTATAAACAGTCCTTTTCCCAGAACAAAAATTTAACCTTTGTATCTCAATCTAATTAGAAGTATTTTCTCTTCCAGAGGCAGGTTTTCCCCCTTCTTTGTTCCATATTTCAGAGGTTTCTTTATTGCCAAAAAAAAAAAAAAATCTCCCAAAATCACAGTGTTTTAAGAAGATAGACCCTGGCCTGAGACCTTAAACGTGACCTGTGCTCCTGCACAAGATGGCCACTCAGGCACTAGCACCTGAGGGTGTTTGGGATTTTCTGTGTCCTGCAGAAGGCTGTGGACCTTGACCAAATGCAGGGACAGACGCTCACTGACTGTCACAGCCCACTGTCTAGGTGAGTGTCCCCTGCTACCAATAGCCACTCTTCAGGATATTTTCCCATGATCCAAGACCCCAGGAGGAATCTTCTTTCCTTGTAGTTTCTGGAAAATAAGCATTTCTTCTCTACTTTAGAGAGGTCCTTGCCTTAACATCTCTTCCCGCTGCTGTCTCGGGACGGGCGTTCTTCCTCTAGAGACTTCCTGCTTTACCCCTGCAGGAAACGTGGGCCTTGAAGGAGCCCTAGAAGAAGCAGATAATCCTGGGAGAGTATCGATTGGTTAATACTTTGGGAATTGAGCCAAGAGAGAAGGCAACAAGCCTATGGAGAAAACAGTACCAGGGCAGAGAAATGGGAAGTACGTGCCTAGCACACAGTAGGTGCTCAGATAGTTTTTGAAAGAACAAATAAATGAATGGATGTGAATACAGTTCCTGTTCTAGCCCTCATGCAGTACTGCATGGCCCAAGGTCCACCATCCATCCCTGGGGGCAGGCTAGAGGTAACTGGGAGTATGAAATGAGACCATAAATACAAAGACATATGACATTCTCCACCTGGGCAAAGAAGGAGGTAAGGCAAACCCACGATGCTCCCCACCCCCGCCAGTCTCCCAGATCCCTCTTGTGCTCTACTGGAACATCATCATCTCTCCTGCTGAGTTGCAACATTTTTGTTCTTGCACTCCTACTAGAAAATAATTTTTGCACACTCCCCCACTGCAACAGACACAAAATTATGCATCTACTTATATTTATTTGTTACATATGCTATAGAATAGAAAAATGGGAATAAAAAAGATAGATGAGGAGGCATAATGACCCTAAATAACTTTTATGGTGACCTTCCCCTGCTCCCGGGGAAGACCTCGCAGTCCCCTGGTGTCAATGATGCTTGGGCGCCCTGCTAGCCCCTCCTGACTCACCCACCTCTGCCAGGTTTCACCAACATCGTGTGAGAGCCAAGAGTTGCAGTCTGTGCCCTCTGCATAAATGCCCACAGCCTCTGGCCATCTAGATGAAGGGGATACTCAGTCCTGAACCACGAGGCCACCAATGTTTTCATAAATGAGATAACATGTCAGGAAACTGATTTCCAAAGCTCACCTGGGTGGTCATATTTCTTTTGGAGGGCTGTGTGGGTCCCTGGATATAAAAGGCAATCACCTCTAAGGTGGGCAACTATCTTGTGTATTCTCCATATTTTCACTAATTTGGGAACACGTTCACTTGACAATTGTGTTCACGGTTTCAGTAGAATGGCCCTGTGCTGGTGTTTAAAGCTCAGAAAATGGAATCACTGGGACAAGTAACTAACAAGTATTACACCCTATGGGAAGAGCAAAACCATTTTTTTTTTTTTTTTTTTACCTAGCTGGCATTACTTCTTAGATATTTAGTGCATATCAGGTCCTGAACGGTGAAAGCACATCCACGTTGTGTTAATGGACGAAACTTATGCATTGCTCATTTAACTCCTGGGAAGTGGCTGGGGATTTTTATACAGAATTGTCAATCATTGGTGTGGTTAAAGTGCTGGATAGAAAGCAGAAAACAGACTCAGAATAGATGGAAGGGCAGGATTCTTAGCACAGTTCTCTGCCAAGTCAACCTTCCAAAAGGGAGAGATGTGTCACCTTTTCCCCGGAGCAAGGGGACATGGGGAAACACCGTGAGATCTGGGGAGAGGTTGGGGGAGCTTGGGTTGATGGCTTTAGTTTTTCCTGTGAAGCACGAAGCCAGATCAGCCACTGGGAAGGTTGGCCAACCAGCTGCCTCATCCTCTGGCCTCTGAATTAAGAGTTCCCAACCTGACTGCACGGTATTCTAAAACCCCCAGAGCCCCAGTTGCACCCCAGACCAATTAAATCAGAGTCAGGGTGGGGGGACCCAGACATCCATAGTTTTTAAAAGCTCCCAAGGGATTCTAATGGGCGGCCAAGTTCGGGAACCAGTGTTAAGCCCGAACTCGTCAGTCTTTAACATGCATGTGCACAAAGCACCCAGGAGAGCCTGTCAAGGTACGGATTCTGATGCAGGAGACCTGAGGTGGGACCCAAGAGCCTGCATTTCTAGCCAGTTCGCGGAGATGCTGCTGCAGCTGCTTCAGGGATCCCACTTTGGGCCGTGAGCACAGAGAATATCCTATTTTGACCTGAAATAATTGATAACTGCCTACAGGCCCCGTAAAAATCAAAGCTGTCGATATTTTACAGTTGGACAACATGTATCTTGAGAGAATTATCAAGATATATATTTTTAAATGAATGTTGTAGAGGAAGAAATTCATCTTGATAGAAAAATCTAGATGAGGCTTATTTCAGTGGAAGAGGAGAGCAGGTCACATCTGCCCGCTCTTGGGGCTGAAGGGGGCATACTCAGGAGCAAGGGCAGGGCCGGGGCCCGGGCGTGGAGTCTGCCCAGTACAGCCCAGGCTCGCTAAGATCACTTCCTCTGAGGCTGGGCTTGCCTTCCAGTGACCTCAGGTCGTGCCCCTCAGGTTTGAGTTGCTCTGAGGTAATCTCTGCCCCTCGTGCCTGGGTCCCCAGCTGTAAAGGGTTTGCTCAGGGCCACTGGGCTCTGCAGACCAGGGCCTTGTGATCATCTTGATAGTTGTTTCTGTGGTAAAAGTGCTCTAAAGTCACAAAATAAAATTAAGCCTCTCCCTAGAAGATGATTTGGGCCTCTGAAGGGCACTCCTGGAGTGCTCCAGGGTTTTTTCCAAATTCTCTGCTCAGAAACCAGACTAGACCTGAGCTGGTCTTGAGACTCCATCTTGGGTCAGTGGGGAGTTCACAGCCACGTTTGAAGTTCCTTCAGTTCGAGTTGGTGCAGGCTCTTCAGGGGGCCCTGGCATCATTTGGAATATGGCTGAGGGCGTTAGGAGTGAGGGGACTGGCCTATGGGAGAGTGAGAGAGAGAGAGAGAGAGAGAGAGAGACTCAGTGATAAATGCCCATAATGAGGAAATAGATGGACTCTAGGACCCAGAGAATAGTCTGAGTTATCTGAGCGCTCAAGTTTTTTCACTTTTTAAACTAAGCCATAAACGAATCCTTATTATAAAAATGTCAATGTGCAAGGAGGCCCGTAGGGTGATGCGAGTGCTTTGTGTGGCGCTCTGGAGGCAGCAGGCCTGCAAGGCAGGCATGGCTTTTGCAGCGGCACCTGGTGGGGCACGGATGTGGTGCTGGTCCCTAACTGACTGTCCCAGAGTTAGGCCCCAGGTCAGCTTCTTCGAGAATGTACCTCCTTATAAGGAAAACAGCACACAGGAAGCTTCACTTTGGTTTTTTCCTGGGTGCATCAGAGAAACACCGGAACCCAGGGTGGATTCATTCACATGCCCCTGGCTGGTGAAGGTGGGTGGCTGTCACGTTACCCTCCATGGTGCCGGTGGGGCCTGACCCTCTACTTTTGTCCCAGCGCGAGCATGGTGACCTCGGTAATAACTGGTCGCAGGCAAAATTTGGGTCAGACTTTCTGGGTCACGGTTTCCTCATCTGTAAGTAGAATCAGGAAGGGGATGGAGATGTGACCTTGACCACCCCTTCCAGCCTTGATGTGCGTGCCATGGTTCTGTAAATGGTGAGCCTGCACCGGAGGCTGGGCAGGAGAAGCCAGACTCAGGAAGGCCTAGATGCTCATTCAGACACCCGTTGGCTCAGAAAGTGTTTCCTGAGCGCCTGCCATTCCCCAGAGGCGGATAGAAAGATGCGGCAGTGAGGCAGCCCCTCCCTCCTGGAGAAATGAGTGAGCAGGCAATCCCAATGTGAGGGGAAGGCTCAGGACTAGACAAGGGCAAGTTGGGGTGCTGTGTGGGAGCCCAGTGAGGTGGGGACGAGATCTGAGAGGAGGAAACCGCAGAGTCTGACAAAAGAGCAGGAAGGAGTTGGTCGGGTGACACAGAGGCCCAAGAGGGCTCCAGGCTGAGACACAGATCCCAGGGAGAAGCTGCCCCGACTTAGATCGGTAGCTAGACGAGGGCTCTGTATAACGGTTCTGTGATCCCACAGGTCGCTGAGCCCAAGTACTGCCCCAGACAGCCTCTCCTCACCCCCTCACTTGCCCTGGGCCCCGAGGCATTTCCCCCAGAGTCTCCAGCTGGGGGCCACATGGCCTATACTGGGGTGGACCCCAACCTTCCAGCTCTAGCAGCTGGCCAAGGGCCAAGAGATTGAGAGTGACCCACAGATCCAAATTGCCCACTCCCCATCCGGCCACACTGCATTTACCAACCCTGGCCCATACCCTTCCCCCATTCCCCCCATCATCACAGGTGTGGGCAAGACAGATGGGTAACCTCATTTAAACCTATTTGCAGAAGATGTTTTGAAAAACCTGAACAGGGGCGCCTGGGTGGCTCAGTCGGTTAAGCGTCCGACTTCAGCTCAGGTCAAGATCTCGCGGTCCGTGAGTTCGAGCCCCGCGTCGGGCTCTGGGCTGATGGCTCAGAGCCTGGGGCCTGCTTCCGATTCTGTGTCTCCCTCTCTCTCTGCCCCTCCCCCATTCATGCTCTCTCTCTCTCTGTCTCAAAAATAAATAAACGTTAAAAAAAAATAAAAAAAAATAAAAAAGAAAGAAAGAAAAACCTGAACAAAACATTCCCTGTCCCCTCTGAAGCCATCGTGCCCCTTAGCTTGAGCATTGGTTGGTGGCTCCTAGGATACTTCCTGATTTGTAGAGTTCCTCGGCACACCTGCTGCCCCATGCTAATCAGCGGGGAAGGGAGGACAGCTCTCTGCCTTCTCTCCAGTCAGCTTGTTTCTCACTCATCCTGGGGAAGGGATAGAGACTTGCCCTGTGAACTCTCATCTTACAAGCTGGTTGTGAGTGAGGGTCATTGCTGGGGCTTCCAGCACTGGCTCCTACAGCGGCTCCACTTACTCTGCCTGCACTGAGGGTGCTCAGGCCCCCCGGCGGCTGACCCAGAGTTGGGGCACCCACCGGCAGGGTGAGTGACAAGGGGAAGGGGAGCAAAGAGAAAGAGAAGAACCTTTCTGGGAGGCAGGAGGGTGCATGATGAAGGTAGGGCTACCGTTTCCTTTGCCCGTGTAGTCGAATACCAGTCTCATCTCGGCAGGCCAGTGGCTCTAGGGAAGCGACCGGGGGTGCTCACAAGGCCTACTGCCCGAAGACAGGAACTCTAGTGCAGGGCAAGAAGGCCTGCATCCTCTCAGCCTTTCTGAGACAGATGTCAGGTGGGTGGGCGGGCATCTCAGCACCTATGAGCTACAGGGAGACCCTTAGATCTCCCACTGGGGACTCAAAGCTCCGGGAGCAGGGCTGGGGCAAAGCGGAATGGAAGCGTGGGCCCAATCTCACTTCCCTCTCCTCCCACATGACAGCTGTGGACCTGCCTGACTACTTGGCCAAAGTAGTCATGGGGCGCCCCATGGGGGCTGTCCTCCCCAAAGACAGGAACTCTGGTGACCCTTCGGCTCCTTCCCCGGTGAGAGGGACAGAGGAGGGTCCTGGTGGACAAAAGAGAATAAGCAAACAGTTCGATGATTTTCTGGAAAGGACTTGGCCACCACTTTGAAGAAATCTCATGGTCGAGTGCTCTCTTTTACACAGCTCTGCAGGCACATGCACTCGGTGTTGAACAGGCGGCTGGAGAGCACTGTTCTTGCCAAGAAACAAAACGCACGAACGAGTGTGGCCCTCACAGCTTCCACTGGGAAAAGAAGCCTGGGATTAACCCTGAACTCGAATCCCACCATCAGTGTCCCTTATCCTAGTCACCTAACCTTCCTATGGAATCAGTTTTCTCATTAGCAAAATGGGCATAATTATAGGCCCCTCCTCATAGGGTTGTTCTGAGGATTAAGTGAAGTAATGCGTGGAAAGTTCTGAGCATTCTTGGCAGAGGCCTGGCACATGGTAAATGCCCAGTCCGTTTTGGCTCTGGCCATCTGTGAAACAAACAGGGGCCCCCTGTCCTGGCGAGGTCCCCTCCTCACACTCTGAACCAGAAGGTTCTGGGGGAGTGGGAGGCCTAGAACCAGGGCCAGGCAAGAAAGGAGTGAGGTTGGCAGGAAGAGGTGAGAGCTGGCACCTGAGCTAAGTTGTGGACCAAGAGCCGAGGGAAGAAGCCCTGAGAAGTCTGCCTTCTCTGCCTGGGAGGGGGCAGGGGTGTGCAAAGGAGGCAGAGGCGAGTGTGGGCCGGGGAGGGGAGGCTCTCTTGTCCAGAAGGGCAGATAGGTGCAGCCCCTTACATGCAAGCAGTCTTCAACTCACAGGAAGCCCAAAGATGGCACAGAACATGTCTTGACCTCTCCCAGTAGTTACCTCGAAGGCCATCAGAAGCCACCTCAGATGGGTGGCTGTGGGTGCCTTCTCTTCCCATTGCCATCCTTGTCCTCCCCAGCGCCTCCCCAGCGCCTCCCCAGCTTCCCTTTAGCCTTTGCTCACCCCTCCCTGAGAGTCTTGGCCACTGGGAAGGACAGGGCAGACCCTTCTGGAGGAGATCCTAGGTTCTCAGGTCCTTTACAGGGCCGTGACCAAGTGGCCACCAAAGCTTCGTCCTGCTGATGTTGATGCCTCTCCTGACGTAACTTTGATGCCTTCTCACGCTAGCAAATCTCTGTCCGTGGAAAGACGTGTGCACCACTGAACTGTAATCTCCACTATAGCAGGAACCTTGTCTGTCAGGCTCACAACAGCATCTCCAGCCCCCAGCAAAGTGCTGGTGTGCAGTAGGCGCTCAGCCAATCAGTGGGTTGAATGAGTGAATGAATGAATGCGTGCGTGAAGGAATGTGTGAACAAATGATATTTTCTGGGCTAAATCAGGGAACATTCCTCTCAGGAAAAACCAGGACCCTTCAGTTAGGGCAAGCCCCTGCAACTGCCCTGGCGTGGGCTGCCTCCCTACTCTGCCCTAAAGGCATCATTGGCCAGCACTCTGGGTCACCTCCTGGTTTCTAGAGGACACCCTGCCCCTAGGGTGCTGGGCTGTGGAGCCCTCCGTCAGAGGCACCACTGTGCACCCTGCTGAGGGCATTACCAGCGAGTCCTTCTCCCCAAAGTTGTGTGCACAGCATCCTTCTGCTTGCTGCCCTTCCTCCTGCTTCAGAGAAACTCCTTGTTCTATGCATTTGACACATTTTGATTGTCTGGAAATATCACACGGTTGTTCATTTGTTAAAGCTGCCTTCCTGTAGCGAGGCCTTGTTTGTTTATTTCTACTCCTATGGTGTGCCAGGCGGGCTGTCCTACGGGTTGTGGAGGGTGTGTTGGTAATTTGGGGGTGAGGAGAGGAGGACGCGAGATGACCGTGGGACTAAAGTCTACAACAGCTCCAACAGGTGAGGTCGAGAATCTGAGTTGCCCAAGGCCTGCCCGGCAAGCCTGAGGATTATTGAATTATTATTGAGCCCAAGCAGACTCCAGGGCTGCACAGATCCCTGAGTTAGACATGGTGCCTGCCTTCTCCATGGTAACGAGGCTAAATATGGACGCGTTTCCATGGAGAGTCGTATCGCAGCTGCAGCCCTGCTTCCTCCAGGAAGCACCCGTGCTGGGTTCCTTGGGCCTCTCAGGAGGCGGTCAGGGGTGCCAGGGATATCAGTGAAGAGTATCTCCCCGTTGAAGACGTTTGCTTCCAACAGGTGTTCCATTTCCCCAGCCCTAGAATCAGCGACGTCCCCTCTTGACAACTAGAAAAAGTTAGGGGAGGTCACGGGTCACGCAGAGGAGCTGATTAGGGAAAGCGACACTGGACCCTGTGAGCATTCGTGCAGTTATCCTGTCTCCACCTGGCTCCGTGGGGAGGGTTTGCCTGTTATGGGGAGGGAAGGAGATAGCATTGGTCAGAGGAAGCCCGTGAGACAACTGTGCCGATCCTTGTGAAAACACACTGCTCTTCTTTTCATCGAGCCTCTTCGGGAAGAACGATTGCTTGAAAGAGTTTTTAAGATGCTTTCTGTAAGTGGGATGTCCTGTTTCCACTTTCTTAGAATGCTCTAATGTGACAGGACCTTATTTTGTTTTTGAAGTAAAGTAAGTCAAGACTTGCGTGTGATCAAGTCAAGTCTCCACGTTATCTCGACCGTCCCAACGGCAATGTGGAAAGGAACTTTGTGTTTGGCGAAAACTAAACATATAAGCTGAGTATTAGGCTTAGAAATACTCTGTTTAACCTCTCTCGGCTGTTTAGGCATTACATCATCTGTGTTTATAGCTTAGTCGTCTGTTAAATTGGGCCTCTCCACGCACAGCTGATCACTTGGGTGTGTTTGTATATATTAGGCAATATCTATAGCATGTATGTGTACATAGAGGGACGGGTGTGCTCTGTGGTTCACTAAGATATGGAGACTCTTAAAACACGTGGAGAGAGCACTTAAGGCAATTGTAAGTGGTCTCTGACGGAAGGTTCATGTTGTGATTTTGCCTTGCAGGCCCAGTGGCATCAGAGCCGAGTGATGGACGATCTGCAGTCCCAGAACCTCTCCATGGACATGACTGACTCCTCTCCCGCCTTGGCCAATAACAGACTGGAGAATGGCATGGCCCAGCTGATCACCACCGAGGCCTGGAACATCAACTCCACCGACCTGGTAAAGAAGGCCCTGGTGACCGTGCCGGCCCCATCCATCCTGAACCCCCCAGCCGAGTCTCAGGGCGGCATGGCTCTGAAGGTGGCGGCCACTGTGCTGCAGCCCCTGTGCCTCGGGGAGAGCCCGGTGGTGATGCCCATTCACATGCAGGTGGAGGGAAGCCCTGCGCCCGAGCTCAACCCTAACGGCCATGCGGCCTATGTCATGACCACGCAGGGCCCCGTGCAGCTGCCGGTGGTGCTGGAGCAGCACGTCTTCCAGCACCTCAACTCCCCTCTGGTCCTGCCGCAGGAGGCCCCGTGCTCCTCCAGTGCTATCCACAACAACCTGTTCCAGGGAGCCGAGGACCCCGAGGCCCGACCGCAGCTCCTGGACCTGCGGATCCCCAGCCGGCCACAAGAGCCCACGTTGCCGTTTGAAGCTGTGCTCCAGAATTTGTTCCCCTCACAGGGCGCTCTCGGCCCCCCACCCTGTCAGCCTCCTCCTGGATACGCGCCTGTGCCCCCCCAGCCCTTTAACTCCCCCCTGTCCCCGCTGGTCCCTCCGGCCACCCTCCTGGTACCCTACCCTGTGATCGTCCCCTTGCCCGTGCCCGTCCCCATCCCCATCCCCATCCCTGTGCCTCAGAGTCCCGAATCCAAGCTCAGCTCCGGTTTCCCCAAGCCGCCATCTTCCTTCGGCCTACACCCCTTCAAAGGCACCCCTAGCCCTCTGGAGAAGGAGGAACTGAAGCCCTTCGATATCCTGCAGCCGAGGGAGTACTTCCAGCTTAGCCGCCACACGGTCATCAAGATGGGGAGTGAGAACGAGGCCCTGGATCTGTCCATGAAGTCGGTGCCCTGGCTTAAGGCTGGCGAAGCCAGTCCCCCCGTCTGCCAGGAAGATGCGGTCCTGGACCTGTCGCTGGCAGCCCACCGAAAATCTGAGCCTCCTGTTGAGACACTGTATGACAGCAGCAGCTCAGTGGACAGCCCAGGTCACGCCAGCGGCATGGAAGTGCCCTTTGCCCCTGCCACAGCACACGGGGCCTCGGCTGTGATGGATAGCCACGTGGGCGGCAGCAACCCCGCCCAGCTGCCCGGCCAGCCCGGCCAGCCCAGCGGCGAGGTCAAGGCTGAAAATCCCATGGAGATCGTGAGCGAGTCCCAGGCCGCCAAGGTTATCGTCTCGGTGGAAGACGCCGTGCCTGCCATCTTCTGCGGCAAGATCAAAGGCCTCTCGGGCGTGTCCACCAAAAACTTCTCCTTCAAAAGAGAAGACTCCGTGCTTCAGGGCTATGACATCAATAGCCAAGGAGAAGAGCCCATGGGAAGCACAGAGCCCCTTAGGAAACCCGTCAAAAACAGGAGCATAAAGTTAAAGAAAGTGAACTCCCAGGAAATACACATGCTCCCGATCAAAAAACAACGGCTGGCCACCTTTTTTCCAAGAAAGTAAATAATGGCTTTTTAAAATTTTTATGATTATAATATGGGGAAAGGTGCATTGGTTTTATAAAAAGGCATTTAAAACAAATTATCTTTGTTAATTATTTTGGGGAGTAGTTGGGAAGCGGGAAGGCGAATTGGCTCTAGAGGCCCTGTAAGCTAGTATTGTTTTCTTTTTTAATTTTTGACTTTTCACAAATGAGTAAATAAGAGCAACCTATTTTTCAAGCAGATTGCACATTTTTTGCAGCTTTAATGGAATATTGGGTGAATCAGAGGGGTAAAAAAGCTATTTTCATTGCCACAAAGTGCTTTGATGATGTAATACCTAATAAAGGGTAGGATGAATATTTCACAATAAATGTTTGTTTGCACTAATTGGTTGCAGCATTCTATCATTTTGTAAATTTGCATTCCTTAACTGGTGTGGTTTGGCCAAAACTGTTGCTTGTAAAGCGCTACAAGTTCTTTGTGTTTTGAGACCTAAGCTCTCCAGGCGTATGGGGCAAAGAAGGATTATATTGGCCTATGCCACCATTAAAAGAAGACTAGGAATATGTACGGCCTGGAGCCAGTCACTTTCCCCTCTAAACGTTGCTTTCTTCATTTGTAAAAATGTGGCACAGAGAAGGAAGAGGTGGGGAGGTGAGTTTCAAGCACCCGAGGCCCTTTCCAGTTGACGTAGACCCTGGGTGTGGAGAATTCTGTGTCTGAGCCTTCTGTAGACCAAAACCGACAAATGTGTCTAAAAGGAAAATTTACCTGCTTCCTCCCCACCCCCTCCCCTCAGAATTTAGCTGGAGAGGACCTTCTTTTCAAAGGCAGTAACAGCATTGTTCTGAATGACTGAAAGTCTTGCAAGCCAAAAGTATTACTGAAGACCCCTCAGAACGAGAGGTAAGTCCTTTGCTGGTGGATCAGGAGATGCCCCATAAACGTTCCAGGCTTGGGATAGAGATGCTTGGGAGTGGGGTTGGGAAGGGAAGAGAAAGTCGCTCCTCCTTAGTTTAGGCCAATGGTTCTCAACTGGGGGTGACGGTGCCTCCCCAGGGAACATCTGGCAATGCCGGGAGACACTTTCGGTTGTCTCAGCTGGGGAGGATGCTCCTGGCCTCTGGTGGGTAGGGACGGAGGGCATTGCTGAACATCTCACAGGCACGGGACCCCCCCACAACAGCAGATGATCCGGCCCAAACATCAATGGTGCCGAGGCTGAAAAACACTGGCTGAGCCATCTCTCCGTGGACGAAAGCGAGGCACCTGGAAGAAGGGAACAGCCCGTGGCTCTTCCCCGACAGCACAAAGCCTCCCCTGCAAATGAGGCAGTTTGAGTGTACATTTAAGCTAGATCTGCTAGGCGGCACATCGCACTTGTGTCTGAAACCGTGCTGGCGACAGACTGATGATGGCATGCCTGCTTTTAAACTTAGAGCTCTTTCTTTCACTTCTTGCAATTAGTATGTATCCAGCTGTTACCGTGAACATGAACAGGAGGAAAAGCAGTTGCGAGACTGTTCTTTTATTACCAGGCTCTCTGTGTATAGGGTTACCATTTCAGCTGGTGCTGTACTGAACACCCAGAATGGCTTTTCTTTTTCCTGCTCTTTTCCTATGCCGTTAAAATTTATTTTTCAAAGTGCGACGTGGTGGTAATCACCACACAGCCGTTGCTCGTCAGGCTAGCTTAGTCCCGTTCAACGGCACCCGCCAGACTCCATCCCTCCGCCTCCACACAGTGCAGGCTTTTTCCACTTTTACGCCCATGGTGGGTTTCTGGCCGTGTTTCCTGAGCATGGCATGTGTGCTAGTCTCAACTGCAACAACACAAACGTGCCCGGGGGCTTGCACTTGCCATTTACCTGATGTCTCTTCTCACCACGTTTGCGGTTGTCTCTGCTGCCCCTGCAGCCCGGGGGGGGGGGGGCCGCCTTTGTACACCGGCCAGCAGGGGACCCGGTTCACAGTGTCCTGGGAACACCTGCTGCTTACCCGGCTTTGAGGGAACAGGATTCTCAATTTGGCCTTTAGAAGAAGCCAGTGCTTAAAGCTGAGTGACATATAGGTGGAAAGGAAGGCATTTGCAGCCTCTAATTACATTATAAACCTCAAGCCACAAATCTCTCTTTGATCGGTCTCGAAATGCCCCTTTCTCCTAAGACGTCAGTGCTGCTTGGGTAAGAATTGTTGGCTCCACAGCCAACCAGGGTGTTGAGTCAGCACGGGCTGTCTCCTACCCTGGGTCGGACTCCCACCCACCCATGCTGCGCTTAGCCCCAGGCCCTGTCATTCGTGGCTGGGGGGGGAGCTTTGGGAAGAGGCCGCTGTGGCGTGGGGAGACGTGCCCACTGAGGTCTATGAGGGCCACACGCGGTGTTGTCTAGGGACCGGGCTTGTGCCACTGGGGCAGTGATACCCTCTGCTTGCCCCCCTTCCCAGCCTTTGACGGGAACTGGAATCCACTTGGCTACCTGCAGGCCAGGGAATCAGGAGAAGAACAAAGGGCTTGTTGCTGCGGCCAAGGTGAGCCTATGGACCCCTGGTGGTTCGGTTCCATGCTCCCTCCCGAGTCAGAAGTTCGCAGCCTTTCAACACAAACTTTATCTAAGAATTATCAGCCTGGAACCATGATTCCTGGTCTGAGGCATGTGATCCACACAAGGGTCACAGGGGGGTGGGGGTGGGCACTGGCAAACTTCAGGCCCCATCATTATTCTGCTTGATTCAGAGAGCTTTGGTCACTTACCTCCCCACCCCTCACAACTGTCTCCAGCTAACCGCGTTTAAGGTTTCGGCGGGATTTCTATCAGACTCTTTCTCATGACTTAATTTCCCATTCCTTCTAAAAAAAATGTTTGGGTCAACTAGCCTACAGAATAGCTTTTCAGAGTCTTTTAGGAAATAGAATTAGTCCCCAAGAATGTTGATAATTTGCTCGGACTTGTCACGATGGCTTCGGCTGGCTTCAGTTCAGAAATGATAAAAAATTGGAATGACTTACAAAAATCCATATTTGGGGGTAGTGATCCTCCTGGTAAAATAAAAACTAGAGAGAAAAATGAAAGATTTAAAGACGGTACAGTTACTGTCCTAACCAAGGAAGTCCTCGACAGTGAGTAGGAAATTCTAAAGTGAGATCAAAGATTTGTTTAGATTCAAATGCAAAACTCTCATACTTTAAGCATGAAAAAGTACATCTGCAATGGTGAAAACTCCAAGCAAAAGGAGGAAGGGAGGAGAGAGGGAGGGAGGGAGGGAGGAAGGAAGGAGGGAGGGAGGGAGGGAGGGGGGAAGGAGGGGGGGGGGGAGGGAGGGAGGGAGGAAAGGAGGGAAGGAAAGGTAGCCAATTACTGAGAGATGATGTCAATATAGTGATTATCTTCATAAACAGCATAATTAATACGGCAGGAAAGGATTTAGATTCCATTTTACGAGTGAGGAAATTGAGGCTCAGAAGAGTTTTCTGCTTTCAGTTTTTAAGTATCAACAACTTAAAATATGTACTTTGCAATGATTCTTAAATATCGGGTTTGAAGCCCAATGAACCCACAGGAATTTGGATCCTTTTGGGGGCAAAACCCAGTATGAATTAGTGAAGAGTCTGAATTACAGATTTTTTTTCCAATTATTTTCGAGACCATTCCAGTTAACTGCAATGCCCAGAGCACCTGGTACAATTGTAAAGGGAGATTTCAAGCTGAAGGGTGGTGATGCCAAACCTCTAAAAGCCACACTCAAAAGCTGCTAAGCTGAAAACTTTAACAGCAGGGAAAAAAGCGTGAGAGGTCATTCTGGCCGACTTTACTCCTCATTAAATAAAAAAGGCAATTTTCCAGAACAGCTCACTACCACCAGGTCAAATAACTGACCTCCCACATCAGTGAAACAAAATAGGGTGTATTTGGGGTCCTCAGGGTGCCGTTTTAATAAATTGCTATTTATTTTAATTAACGTATTGGTGGATTTTATAGTAAGTAGCATGTATGAGTGCTGGAAAGAACTAGTTCCAAATATTGCAAATAATCCAACTGAAACTGTTATTAGACCAAGGGATTTCTAAGCAAAGTGAGATTGTAGCAATGCCCTGCCGAAATTGTGAACAAGTTCAAGTTAAAGGAGATGAACTGTTAAGGTTTACTATATTAACCCAACTTGTAGGTTATTTTCCATCTGTGTTCTAGATATACACTCAAAAAGTGTAGGCTCACCCTGCTGATAAAGATAAGTCACCTGGAAGCTGTCCACCCTCTGCTTAAATAATTTTTTAAATCGAAGGTTTGATAACCAATTAGTAAGAATTTAATGAACCTCTTTATATCGATAGCCCCACGCTGTCAGTCCCGAATAGTTCTGGGAATTCAGTTTTATTTAAAATCCCTTCACATAAGGAACTTGGAGAGGTGTTTTCAATGCAGAAATTTTCAGTGGGTCACATTTCAAGCCACGGTAAGAAACAATGAACAGACCAAATTCTTTGAAAGCAGGAACTGAACCTTATTTCTTGACTTCAAGGTTTCTCCACTTTGGCACTATTAACATTTGGGACCGGATGATTCTCTGTTGTAGGGCACTGTCCTGGGCACTGTAGGATATTGAGCAGCATGTCTGGTCTCTCGCATGAGATGCCAGTAGCCCCCCTCCCACCTGCCCCCCATCGCCCCAGTCGGGACAACAAAAATGTCTGCAGGCATTGCCAAGAGTCCCCTGAGGGGCAAAGTCACCCCTGGTTGAGAAACACCGTTTTATCCCCAGGGTTTGTTTTATTGTACCTGGTCCACAGCAGGACCTCATAAACTCTTTGCAGAAAGAATTTAATCAAGAAATGATCCGGGATAGAGATCTGTACCTGGTACCCTACTCCTATCTTCTGGCTTACCACCACGTGCCTGATCTGACCAGGAAACTATCCTTTGGAAACTATTCATTCGTCCAAAGGGCCATCACTCATCCAGCATGTAACAGGGCCCTCTAGAAGCTTCTCCCTAGAACACAGGGTTCAGCAAATCTACGATTTTTCAGCCAGTTCTGAAGGGATGCCTCACCAACACCATGAAACTCGAAGGAACCGTTCCTCAAAACTCACCCTATGATGACCGTTCGTCAGTCTTATTGGCAAGGGCAGCCTAACCCAGGAAGTTACAAACATTGCCAGGAAGTTGGGTGTATTTTACTTTTTCCTCATGTTGTACGTGAATTCTTCTTGATGCACTTGAGCCTAGTCTTTTGCCTGTCCTTAATAGAAACAAAAGCCGAACCTCCTCCTCCTCCTTTAAACACCAGATCTTTCCGCGGCTTCCTTCCCTTGGACTCGAGTCCCATCTCCTCTCGCGCTCTCTGAGCTCCTACTGTGTAGTCCTTCTGTCATCTGGGTTGTTCTTTCCCCAGTTTCTCCATTTACTTTGTAGAGTCAAGAACTCCAGGTAGGTGACGGAAATGTTCTAAAATCGACTGCGGTGATGGTTGTACAACTCTGTGAATATACTAAAAAAATTGCATTGTACCATCTAAGTGGGTGAATTGTATGGTATGTGAATTGTATCTCAGTAAAGCTGTTATCTTTTTAAAAATAATAAAAGAACCCCAGATCGAAATTGGGACTGCTTGTGGGTTCCAGCAAAGCCTCCTAGAGCTAACTAGTTCCTTCCCATCTTTGGTCAGTTATGTACCTCGGGTAACATATCTCCACTTCCCATTGGGCCCTGACGTCTTTGATCAGTTATTTCCTGCTTACACCTCCTCATTTCCCTCTCCCAGGTTTCTCTTTACCGTCAGAACTTTGCTGGGAGCATCATCGGTCCATGTCTCGTTTCTCTGAGTCTTGGATTCCTTCTTCCAAGTGGTTTGCCCTGAATAGGCCTTCCCAGGCCTTTAGCTTGGTCCTCACCATTTCTCTCCCAGGGTTCAAACTATATTTGGCCACAGCCTCTTAATTCAAGCAAAGTCACACAAAGGAGACCAGTGTATAAAAGAATCACACAACAGCAGCCGCTCTGGTCTGGAGTCCCGCCTGGCCCCGTGACTACAGCAGCTGTCACCCCACAGCACCCTCTCCATCAGGACTTCGGATAGCAGAGCCGGGTACCTTCTACTATTTTCTCTCTTACATCTTCTCCACGAGCAGAGGGGACATTCGGGGCACATGTGGTCCAGGGACCTCCGAGCTCAGAATTAGGAGACCAGGTTCCCGACTATCATTCCCTCCTCTGGAAGGAGGGCTGGGCACCAGCACCAGAGAAACGGTCAAGGACCCAAGCACTATCCTCACAAAGCAAAGACTCGTCCCCTGACGACAGGATGCAGCAGGAATCTGTCCCCAACGTGGCCACGGTGGCAGTGGAGACTGTTGAAATGCCTTCATGAATCCCGTCCTCCTTGAGGCAAGGCCAGCATACAGAACAGAAAGTTGGTTCTTATCAAGTGATGCTTTTTTCAGGCAGCATTATGATTTCAAGTGCCATCCTAATGGAAACCGGCTAACAAGGTCTTGCCTGGCAGAAGTCCATGGGGGAATCTTGTTAGTACAGGGATAACATTATTGGTGAAGAGGGTAGCAACTATTTGTAGGTGAATGGGTGCTCCTAAGGTACTTGAGGGTGGATGAGAACAGTGTGTTTTCTGTGTGTGGCAGGGGGTGGGGGAACGCGACCTGGCAGGCAGTAGAAGAGCCAGATAATGGAGGGCTCATTCTTCAAGCCCTGAGACCGTTTTATTGCAACTGTTTTCAATGGGAATCTTTTCAAAATGCATCAAGCACCTGGCAGGGGTAACCCTTCCTTGACTCTGCCATTGTCCTCGCCACAGGTGACTGGCCTAGGCAGGAATGATATGATGCCCTGCGGGGCGTCCAGGGGAGAGAGCCATTTGTCTCCAGCTTGTGTCGCTCTACCGTCCCCAGTGCACACTGCACACTGGTGCCTTGCTTCCTTTTCATGTCCCTTCTTTTCTTCCATGACGGCAGGGCATGCCTGGACAGCCATCGCTAGCCAACGGGCTCTCACCCGTAACCTGGCCCATAACACGAGATGGTCCCCACTCCCCTGGCAAGTGCCTTGTCACTGCCCTGTGAAGCCCAGCCCCAGCGTCCTGTCTAGAAAGATCCTCTGTGGCTCCTTTCCTCCACACACTTCCCTGAAACCCACTACAGGGCAGTGAGCCTCTAGGGAAGGCCTCTCCCTCCCATCTAATTGAGCAAGCGAGGTTCTGGGCTTTAGGTTGGAAGCTCCCTGAGACGGGCCCACATCGTAGAAGTGACTGCTGTGTCCATGGCCCACAGTGCAGAGTAGCTAGAAGGCCTCGACAGTTGCTTAATGGAACTGAAACACAGAGTCCCTTCTTTACTTTCTTATTTATCACTTCTTGGCTGTAGTGGCCACTGCCCTTGACTCGGCCACTGCCAGGCCCTTCTCCTGTGGGCTTATTCTGGATCCTGGTGATTTATGCAAGCACCAGATGCACAGGACACTGTATTTTAGACATTTCGCTTAGAACTTGCCTGTCCTATTTATTAACTCTTCAGGCCCTTCCCTTGTTGCCACCATGAAGGTTCAAATCCAGCAGAATCCTTTCGGGCCATTGCAAATTTCCAAATTAACGAAGTTGGAATCAGTGTCTCACTGAAGTTTCTCCCTCCCTTCCTTTGCTTCTCCCTCCCTCCCTCCCTCCCTCTCTTTCTTTCTTTTTGTTCTTTGGTAACATCCAGAAGTGCTGCTTCTGTTTCATGTTATAAGTGACAATAATTACCCAGGGAGCCATGGCACCTCTCAGGCCCCATCTCGCCTACTCCCTGGGTGCTTTTACCCCGCTCCCTTCTTCGCTTTCCTGCTGCACCTCTCGCCACACTCTCCTGTCTCCCGAGCGTGTCTTCCTTTCCCCTCCGGACAGTGAGGCTGATGTTCTACCCTGATGTCCCTCTCTGCTGCAGACGCAGCCCCCATCTGTGGCTGCAGTCCTCACCCGTGTGCCCTCACATTGTGCCCCCATCTGCTCTGCTAGCGGTGGCCAACATCTTCATTGTGTTGATTCCTCTGCATCGCCAGCCCTTCACACTCAGACACCCGAGGTCCTACCTGCCATCTTCACAGGGCGATCCTCTAGGTACTTCAGACTCGTCACCCCTAAAACTTAATGCAGCGTCTCCCTTCCTCACCCCAGCCGTGGACTGAACTGAGCTGCACACCCTCTACCGCCCCTTCCCCACTGCCCAAGTGAGAAATGGGAGGCTGGTCTCTGTGACCTTGCCCTCTCCTTCACCTCCCACATCCCCTCTTGCTCACTTTGCCTCCTTGATCTTCCCCAAATCCACCATTCCTTTCCTCCACACTTACTGTTCTTGACCCAACCAACATCATTTGCCCGTGCTTCTATTTTTTCTCTTTTAAAGATTTCACTTTTTTAAAAGTAATCTCTACACCCAGTGTGGAACTCGAACCCACAACCCCAGGAACAAGAGTCCCATGCTCCACTGACTGAGCCAGCCAGGCACCCCTTGCCTCGAGTTTTAGTTTTTTTTCAACATTTATTTATTTTTGAGAGACAAAGAGAGCGCAAGCAGAACAGGGGCAGAGAGACGGGGGGACAGGATCTGAAGCAGGCTTCACACTGTCAGCACAGAGCCCGATGGGAGTCTCGAACGCAAGAACCATGAGATCATGACCTGAGCTGAACTTGGACGCTCAGCCGGCTGAGCCACCCAGGTGCCCCCCTTGCCTAGACTTTTAAAATGGCCTCAGAACTGGGTGGGGACCATGCCTCCATTTTCAGCCACTGCCTCCAATCTCTTTTCTATCTTCCACCAGAATAGTTTTGGTAAAAGCCAAATCTTACCATGTCATTCCGGGATGTAAACGCTTCTGGTGTTGGATTTATCCTTACACCCTGAAGAGGCCTCCTATCTCCAGCCTTCTGAGATCAGACTCCAGACCACCTCTGGGACTGGAGCTCTCCCCTTCACCCCTGTGGATAAGCTCCAGGAATACAGAAGGTTAACAGTTCCCAGCATAAGCTTCTGTGGGTCCACCCTTCAGTGCCCTGACACTCCCTCTGGCTAATTCTTCAAGATTTAGCTCAAAATAACTCGTCCTCCAGAAAGGTTTCCGTGACTACTCCAGCATAAGCTGCCTCCTGCCCTCCCACGGCAACATGTGTACTCACATATCATTTTGTCCATCTCACTCATTTGAAAGCATGTGTCTGTCCATCCCACCATACCATAAACTGCTCTAGGGCCAAGGTCAAGTTCATTGTATCTCTTACACCTAGCACAGTGCATGGCATTTAGGGAGCCTTCAATTTAATTTAAGCTAGGAGGTGGCTAGGGACTTTTGATAGAAGTTAGAAGCGCTGGCTTTAGAGCCAGAGTCTGGATTCAGCTGCCACTTCTTTCTCCCGTGTGACTTCACGCAAGTCACTTCATCTCTCTGTTCCCGCTTCTTCACCTGTAAAATGGGAATAATAAAATACACGAGGTAATGCATTTGAGGCACCAAGGACAGGGTGCTTGATACATTCTTTGTGTTACATTTTGTTTATGGGTAGTGACAGAGAGCAAGGCCAACAAATGTCACAGAAATTCCTGATTTTATAAAGTCTTTAATTGCAGCTGACATATTTTTAGGTTCCACTTCGTTCCACAAAGGTAGGTGTCTAGCCAAGCACTTTCATGCCCTCCTCCAGGGCCTGAGAGAGGGTTGCTCACTCGCCCATTACCAGGAGAAGGGACTAGTCAGAAAAGGAGAGGAATAGGGGCGCCTGGGCAGCTCAGTCGGTTGAGCACCCGACGGAGCCTTAGGTCATGATCTCGCCACCTGTGAGTTCGAGCCCCGTGTCGGGTTCTGTGCTGACAGCTTGTAGCCTGCTTTGGATTCTGTTTCTTCCCCTCTCTCTGCCCCTCCCTCCCTCCCTCTCAAAACTAAATAAACACTTAAAAATTTTTAAAAGAAAAGGAGATGAAGAGACTGGCGTGGAGAAAAAAACCTCAGAGGCAAGTCTGACCATGGAATCAGAGTGATACCTGTTCTTTAAGTTGATTCTCTTTTGGATTCCTCATCTGTGGAACCACGACTCGGTGGCATTCTCGTGGGGAGTGGGGATCAGTGACATAAGGCACATGCCCGCGGCCCTCCAGGACCAGGGCACATTCCCTCCTGCTCCTGTAGCCGATGGGCCCCCGAGACAAGCCCTGTCCGGAGGCAGCTGGCGGCTCGGCCTCACGGTCCGCTGAAGGCCACGGCCCAGGGGCAGCTGTGTTGCGACGCCGTGTCGCTGTGCAGCCCCAGGGGCCGGCAACCTCGTGGGCCAGGCCATGGGGCCTTCCTCTGAGGTAAATATATAGAGCGGTTCTCCCTTTTATCAAACTCTTCTTATAAATATCTGATGTCCTACGGCAGATAAACCTTTATTTGAATTAGAAATATAAATTCGCTTTACAAGACATAACGGTAGTTCCTTTTTTCGATGAGAGAGGTTTCTTGTGTGCCCTTTAAACAAGATCTAGCATGTGGGAAGCCTCTCAGGAGCACAGCTACTAGACAAATTGGGGGCAACTGTATATGAAATAACTACGGGAAAGGGTCTTTGAGGTCAGTGTGGAAAAGGAATCCCTCACTCATCCTGTGTAAGAGCTCCTGACCTCCAACACAGAGAGAGGAGCCTTTGCAGTAAAGGGATTTTTAAAAAGTCAGAACAGCCTCTGCTTCTCGGCTGGCCCGCTGGGGAGAAACCACCCCATACCCACGCCGTCTTTGCTGGGAGGACAGCGCCTCCTGCCGGCAGCCACGGCGACAACCGCAGGGCACTCCCGCACACACAGCGGTGGGGACACAGGCACCTTGCTAATGACTTTGGTCCTCTGGAAGAAGCTAGTCTGTGAGCAACTTCGAGGACATTCGTGGGAAGGATCCAGACCGAAAATCCTCGGGGGCCCAAGCTTTCAGGAAGGAGCCCCCTCACCCTTTAGTGGTGGATGGAAAACCTCGTTTCAGCCAAGCCAGGGAGAGAGGCCGAACGACGCGCCGGAGGACGC
>NW_024420490.1:3656278-3698898 GCF_014898765.1 Herpailurus yagouaroundi | reverse complement strand
CCCCCGCTCCGCCCCGAAGTTCCTCAGCGTTTAAGGCAAATTTCCTCTCCAGGGCTTCTCGAGCACACCCGAGGCAAAAAAGCTCAAGGGGAGACAAAGTGCCGCTAGACAGACCTTCTCTGGCATCAGGACCTGCCGCACCGGACTCCGGAGGGCTCGCAACGCTAGCTGTGGTATCCAGCCTTCCGGGACGTCCACGGCCAAAACCGTTAAGACGCCTGGAAACCGACCAACGGTCCTTTCACCGGAAGTCGGGCCCGAACACGTGACGTGTCCAGCGCGAGCCCCCCGGAAGCTCCGGAAATACGCGCGCGCCAGGTGCGCCCGGCACGCAGGTGCGCCCGGCACGCCGCTGCACCCGGCACGCAGCTGCACCCGGCACGCAAGTCTCCACGCGTGCGGTGGTTAACCAATTCCTCGGGCACCTGCGCAATGGGTGGGGAACGGGACGTTGCTAGGGAGACAGCCGAGGGGACGGGCTTTGGTTACCCTTGCGCTACCGGCAGTGCCCGCCTCCCAGCGCCTGTATCTGAGTGTTCGAATTCATTTGCCCGCTAAAGCTGCTGGGATTGCGACCCCGCCCTAAACCACAGGCGCTAGCCTCCAACGCTGAGAGGTGTTCCTGCGGCTGCGCAGGGGCGCCGGCGCGCCTGCGCGCTTTCTTCCAGCGCTGGAGAAGCCTCGTGGAGAGGGCTCGGCGGGGTGAAGCCGCTAGGCGCCTGGCCTCCCTACTGTCATTGGTTGGTTATTTGAAAATTTTGTTTTTTTAAATGTAATTCTGTCCCTCCTACCCCCTCCACAGACGTTGACTCTATCCTAGGTGTGCTAGTCATTGTTGAAATTCGAAGGTGGACAGGGGGCGGGGTCTTAGTTTTGGAGGTTTGGTACAAACAAGGGAAAAGTTATTTTAGGAAGTTGTTACCTCGTGGATAGGTGATACAGACCCTGGAGCCGGATTTACTGGGGTTGAATCCCAGCCCCAACACTTAGTTGCTTCAAGGCTTGAGGCGAGTTAAGTAATGGCCCTGTGCTTGCGCTTTCGCATCTGTAAAATGGGCACAGTGTGGGGAGTATATGAGTTTGAGTAAGCAAAGCACTTAGAACACTATCTGGCACATAAACTTGCTATGTAATAAAGGATACGTGACATTATTTAGTGGCATATTATATGTAGATTGAGGCTGCCCATCTTCAGAAGGAGGCACAGTCTGAGGCACCTGGGTGGCTCAGTTGGTTAAGGGTCTGACTCTTGATTTCTGCTCTCATAGCAGAAATAGTCTCATAGTTCCTTAGTTCGGGCTCTGTGCTGTTAGCACAGATTCTCTCCTTGCCTTTCCCCTCCCCTGCTCGCTCTCTTGCTCTCTCTCAAGATAAACCTTAAAAAAAAAAAAAAGGCACAGTCTGAGTAACTGTCAGAAGCAAAGCAGGTGAGTATTTTAAAGTAAAGCCATAAATCTTTTCTTGGCTCACAGAGGAGCTACAAGTATAGTATATATTGGAATTGTATTCTTTCAAATACAAAACGAGATTAGAGGGATGTCTGGCTGGCTCAGCCAGTAGAGTGTGAGACTATTGATCTCGGGCTTGTGAGTTGGAGCCTAGCAGCCCCAAGTATAGAGATTTAAAAAATCTAGGGGCACCTGGGTGGCTCAGTTTGTTAAGCATTGGACTCTTGATCTCAAATCAGGTCATGATCTCACCAACCGTGAGATCGAGCTCACTCATTGGGCTCTGTGCTGACGGCGTGGAGCCTGCTAGGGATTCTCTCTGCCCCTCCCCTGCTCGCTCACTCTCAAATAAACTTAAATAAAAAATAAAATTTAAAAATCTAAAAGACCAAAACATGATTAGAGCCCATTATACAGTATTTATTATTATTATTATTACTATTTTGCTCCTACTTTTGCTATAGCAGTTCCCTTCCTTTATGTCCAGTTTGAATAAAACACTTGGAGTTTGTGAAACCCCAAGAATACAATTACATAATCCAAGGGAAACCGGTTGTTTAATTGCAGTCACGTTTATTTGCAGTTTCTATACACACTTTCTAGGTAATCAAACTTTTCTGGTACATTTTTTTGAGAGGGGTTCACAATGAAACTGTCACCATTTTTACTAAAAATAAATACAAGACTTAAAGTGTTGCACAGCTCTAAAATATACAAAGGCTTGAATTGAATGTAAACGTTGAAAACATCTTACAAAAGAAACCATTTCTGCAACAATTTAAAAAGTTCATATTTACAAATATTACAAAAATACAAAATGGATGCAAGTCCATAAACCATTGTCTTTTTGGCCAGCATGAACTGGTTCTAGTACCAAAATAGTTACACCGTAACCTTCTTTATAGTTTTAAATCTTTGTCGTCATCTAGTTCTCTAAGTCGGCCGTCACTGCAGCAAATCGACTCACTCACTGACCTTTGGCAAGAGCAAACCGTGTGTTTTGTTTGCAACAACTAGTCCATGTCCTCTACTTAGCCAAAAAAAAAAAAAGGAAAAAAATTTCCCCCACACAACATAGACATGTTGCATAAACATAAAAGAACAAAAAATTTGCATCAGTGCAAACAACAGAAGAAAAGTTTGGATTGATGTTTTTCACGATACCTAATGTGTGTACCCTGCTTCAAAACGGCAGTGATGTTGAAGACAGCCCTCTAATTCTTGGTTTTATATGCTATGTAATAAAGCCATGTAGAATATTCCAGATTACTAAGGAATTTCTTACTATTTTTTTTTAAACTCAGTTTGTTGCTCAATACTCTTTCCACAGTGAATTTAAAATCCATCATTATTTGGGTTTTTTTTTAATCTATGAAATATAAAATAGAGAAACTCTGCTATAGATTTTTAGAGTAAACAAAATAAGTAAAACTATATTATAAGGGTTAGTTCTGTGATCATTACACATAGAAGGAATCTTATTGCCTCACAATTCAAGTCAGTATGTATTTTAAAAAATATATGGTACCATTACTTAAATTGATGTCAATAATAAAAAGGTGACATTTATTAAAGCCAATTCATGTGTTTCCTATCCAAGATTTAGAATCACTTTTAAAGCCCACATACCTTTCTTTACGCTTAAAAAACCCCTGACTACACAAAAGCCATACTGCAAACGAACTGCTTTTATGAAAATTACAAAAGATCACCTACTGTGACTGGAAATGACGGTTTCTTATCGCATTTGTCTAAAAACATTATTTTTTAAAATTTTGCCAAGTGTACTTTTCAAAGCATGAGAAAAAGTTATTCATGTTCCCATGTGGTGTCAAACCATGCTGGTTTTCTTGATTAACGGGTTCCAATGACAAGTGATGGTCCACTTTTTCAAACCCCCAAACATTTTTCTTTTAGTAAAAAGTATAACACTTTGTAAATGTTCAAATGTACCCTTTACCAGGTAGCTTATCTATCCCAGCACAAACACCCACACCCACACACACATACGTTCTCCCTCCTCTACCCCGCCACCCCCCAGCACCCATTTTACACACAAGGATGACAAGAAATTAAGAAATATTATTTGATAGTGAAAACAAATAGTAGAAGCCAGACATTTTTTTCTTTACAAACAAACAAAAAGCCAACAGCAATCAGATTCTCTAATTTTCAATCTGTAACATCTTAGAAAGTGTTTCTATCGAAAGACAGCATCTTCTTAGACCAGGCTTTCTCCTTCATATTGTATCAATTAAACCAAAGCCACAAACCCCCTGTTACACATCCTACTTTCCCAAATACCACTTGCATAAACTTAAAGCCAGCTGCTTATCAATTTCTTCATAACTCTGGTCTGTTCTATCATTCTAATTACATTCTATTCATTTATAGGCCATATCCCTTCTTAGTTCTCTCTACATTCTACCTTGTCCCAATCAAAACATATTCTAAGTACATAGCTGCTTATATTTCTGACAAAGCATTTCAAACATTAGTATCATTTCATGTTAAAATCAGAGGTGTAAGAACCATTTGCAGATTTCAACTTGTAACTACTTTTTTTTCAGCTTTAAGACAAGAAAATTCAAGTAATTTCAAGTAATTCAGCTTGTTTCCCTGCCTTCATTTTATCAGAGCACTCGCCCTGACATTTCCTTTCCCACCCACCACCCCTCCCCTTTCGCCATCAAGCAGATACAGTAAAATCAGACAAAAACTCATTTGTATGTAGTGTTGTGAACCAGAGCTGTTCCCCATTCCCAGTTTAACAGCGAATATAAATAATGCATATACACATACCTATTTCCCAACTATATTGTTCACAGTGTCATTTCTGTTACTTTTTAGGTAGCG
This sequence comes from Herpailurus yagouaroundi, assembly GCF_014898765.1. NCBI lineage: Eukaryota > Metazoa > Chordata > Mammalia > Carnivora > Felidae > Herpailurus > Herpailurus yagouaroundi. The sequence goes on along the minus strand of NW_024420490.1, from coordinate 3,694,594 downwards.
TGAATCTCATCAGCACAGAGAGAAAGCTTCACTGAAAACTCATTGCAGGTACTTACTGATAAGTCAATAGCTCTGTGGCATGCTTATGTTTTATTTTTGTTAGTTAAAGAACCTGGAGCTAATTGCTACACTGTTTAAGGAGTTTATAGTCATTAGATTATGACTGTTTATGCCCCCAGTAGCCTAATATAAAACATAACCTAAAATTAAGTATTGTTTTCCCTATTCATTCTCTTGAAAGCAATCCATTGAAAAACTAAAAGTCTAAAAGACACTGTCAGATGCTGTTCTTCGGGGCTTTGTGTTGAGAATGATTCTTCTCATTGATTAAAAAAAAAAAAAATCAAAAGCATGCTTTCCATTCTGTCCAAATTACCACATGGTAAATCATAGCCATGTGTTACTATTTGCTTGTTTGGTGCTGCAATTTGTCACAAAAATGGTTAGGTCTGAATTCATTAATTTAAATTAATCACGTTTCAGTATATGACCTCAAGATTTCCTTTATTTCGCCAGTTTAAAATTCATAATTGAGGTTTATCACTCAGAAAATCATATTGGTGGACATTTAAATATGGTATTTGATATGAAAATGGTATTCACAGAATACAATTATTACAGTTTATTTCTTGTGTTTTTTAAACAGTTGGTGTGTAGTAGATAATTGGCCACATGTCCACTCGTCATTGATAAATCTATTTACACATTTTTATCAAAAATATGGTATTTACATGTGTGTAGTTCTTTCTTCTAAATTTTGCTGTAGTTCATTTTAATGTAAAAAAATACCAAACCTCCAGAGTAATTTCATCTTCTTAAGAATTATGACAGTGAGGGCTTTGTTTTTTGAATAGGCAGCTCTGGGAAAACTTTTTCTAGGTTTCATGAAAAGCAGACATCTTCAAATTCTGTATTATAAAAGGAATGAGATTGGGTAAATCAAACTATACTAAAGAAAAATATGAAAGACGGTGCAGCTACTTAAAAACATGGAAAATAATCAAGAAAGACCAAACCAGCTTCCATTTCCCCAGCGAATGTTTAGGAATTCGTTGGGAAGCAGCAATGGTGCCCGATGGTGCCCCGTGGTGTGCCGACACCTATCCCCCCTCCCGCCCCCCAGTCCTCCGCACCGGTCCTGCATCCTCTTAGGACCAAGGGCTCTGGCCTCTGCCAGCCAGCCTGGCCCGGGCCACCTAGGTGGAGCTCTGGGAGGACCGGTCGTCGTGGGGACTCCCGTCAGAATTTTCTGTCTCCCCCTCGGAGATGGCCTGCATGGGCGCGTTGTAGAGCCTGCAGCGGACGCTGTAGCGGCTGCTGCTGGCCGCGGGGGGCGCTCGGGAGCGCCCGACCCTTGCGGCTGCTGAGGTGGCAAAGTTCTTGGAGGAGAAGCCTTCTGCGTTCACTCTTGGGGAGCATGGAGACAGCGGGGACAACACCTCGGCTCCAGGGGCCCCCTGATGGGCCTCATGGGCGCTCTGCGGGGACTCCGCCGGGAGCTCCCCCGGGGGTTTGGGCAGGATGGGGCTCTTCAGGATCTCAGTAGCAGACATGCGGTAACTGGAATCCGAGCGGCTTCCTTTCTTGAGCAGCAGCAGCTTAAACTCTTCGTTCGATGTGTTGGACTTTTTGGCGTTTCGGTAGATGAGGCCGGGAGACCTCTGGCTGTTTGGCGTGGTCACGCTGCTGTTGGGCGAAGTGACAGAACCGGCTCCGGCGCTGCCGCTGCCAAGAGCAGCTCTCGATTTGCTTCGAGCAGACATATCCCCAGAATCTTTTCTTCCAAGGACTTTCCTCTTGGACCTTTCGAGAAAAGGAAAAATCTCAGTCTGTGTGGCTTTGTACGAAACTAAAATCATTAGGGCATATTCGTGCCCCTCCTTGAAGAGCGCCTCGGTGCACCCAAGCTGACCGGGTAGCAAGCGTTAGGGGAGTGGACATGAGGACGGAGATGTGGTCCTTGCCCCGATAGCACTCACAGCCTGAGGGAGACTTTCCGATAGCCAGTGGACGTGAACTGGTTCTAGAAATGACCATTTCACATAATGACTACTGTGGAGACTAGGGGATGTAGAGGAGGACCTATTGGGATGTTTTGCACGAGTGTGAGAAAATACTGCTGCCTGACTTCCGGTTAGAGGGTAGGCAGTGAAGGACTCTGGCTTTCTCTTGTTAAATCTGTCTCTTCACCACAGATAAAATGATCAGAGGTCTGGGGTTGGTTTCCAGGGAAATACCAGGAGAGCAAAGCGGGTGGAGGTGTGGATGGGACAGGATTAGCTAGAGGTTGATGGTTGGTAGGCTTGGGTGATGGGTGTGAGTGGGGTAGAGGAGATGAATCACACCATTCTGTCTCCTTTTTACATTTTCTGTACAAAGAAATTTCTTACGTGACTTTTAAAATAAATCAATCCGGTTTGGGCTGTAAATACAATTTTCCATAGCTGCTTGGTAACATCAGCACTGTATAAGTCAGTAAGCCAACTTTCTGTGCACAGCTGAAAACCTAGACCACCTCTGGAGCTCTACAAACTCTCACAAAAACGAGGTTATTCCTCTCACTGTGCTGTACATAAATAATTAAAGCCTACACAAATGCAAATCTTAAGATTACCAAGCTCAGAAAGTCTACCAAACCTAGGCATCCATCATCATATTATTTCTCTTGATAATAGTGTAAATTTAGCGAATCTTCAGCACGATTCAGTTCACTGATAAATAGTGGCAACATGCTCTTTCGCCAGCCTAAAAATCCATAGGATAGAGAAAATGTCAACTTTACAGTTGGAGACCAGCTTCATTTTGGTTCGCCCAAACCTTCCTGGTTGTTATGTTGCACATGCCAGTGTCCAGCACTGCCAACAGGGGAGGGGTTTCAAACTAACACTTGTTTGTAGCATCTACCGTATTCTAGACGCTAAAATGTTATCTTAGCGTCAAAACTGAACATGCGAGCTATAGGTATCTCCAACAACAGTAAGGAATAGGTAGAGAGGTTTTAACTGACAAGACTGGTCAGGAAGTAGCAGCGCTTAGACTCCATTCCAGATGCTTTTGACTCCACTACTTACATTCTGTCCACTATTCCAGATACTAACATTTGGTCCTGTGGGGTAAGAACTCGGCTCTGTAACTTATATAGCATTTTATTAACTGGTCCTAAGATAAAGTGGGGAAGGGAAATATAATTGGAGCTTAGCCTACACATGGAGCAAAGAAAACAAACTGATGATTCTTCACTCTCTGAGTGGAAAGGTGTGCCTGCTAAAGGAATAGCCACACAGAAGGCATTTCTGACTGACTCCTTTAAAAAAAGTTGAAGAGTGATGCTACTTCTTTATGAGAAAACCACATCAACGGAAAACTCGAGTTCCCTTAAAAACTAGAATTCCAGGGGAAATGATGGTAAGCTGCTTGCAAAAAAACTTGCTTCAAAAAATACAATTTCATAAGGTACAAGAGACAGTCCCCAAGTTTTGTCCTTTGGGAGTCCCATCTAGGTCATGGAGGCCTAGTGGAAGACAGCGGTCGTGGTTGTGAAAGGAGTAGGCACATCAGGATTGGATAGCTCAGTCTGATGTGGGATCACTTTCCAAGCACTAGTTCCTGCTCTGTTCATCGGCCACAAGTTGTAAGGAGTATATATTCTTGCACACATGGCTCTTGATCGCAGGTGGCAGGTGAGAGAATGTGAATGGGCAACATGGACACAACAGTGTCTTAGAAAAACAGCCCAGAGGACATTCTCTGTTCGTGGGATTTGGAGCACTAATTTTAGAGAAGGCCAGTGTTTTAAAGACATTTAAGTTTTAGGAAGATAGGGAAAAAAGGGAGCAGTGATTAGTTCTGAGCTATGAAATGGGCAAGTTTATACACTCTCTTGTCTCCAACTTGGGTTCTGTCTAGTGAATCAACTTGCATTGATCTCTGCTAGTGTAAGATTACAGCTGTGAGCATATTTTTTTTTTTTGGCTCAAGAAATTATTTTCAGTCCAAGATGACAGTAGCATTTGAGCTTTCACTCTAAGTTACTTAACCATAAATTGTTTTCAAATGAGAACTTGTTCTAGAATGTCTTTCCTATGGAAAAAACATCTCCCTTCAGCAGTTCTTATGAAAGTCTCTCAGTTGAGGTCAAGCTACATATAAAGGCTTGCATTGTCCTGCACAAATGTCAATCTGTCACTTTGACTTGGAAAAACAATTTTTCTTTGCTTTTTTGCTGAATGTATCACAAGTACACAAGGCTTTCCCATATTTGCATTTCATGAGATGCACTATAAAAAGGAAAACTTTCGTTATTGTTGCCTCACCTGTGAAAAAAGGAAAACTTTTGGTATTGTTGCCTCACCTGTGAATGACTGCAAATAAATCCTCAGTTGTACGAGGTTTGTTTGGAGACACGAACACACCCTCTGCTTCAGCCTGAGAGTCTTCACTGAGTGGCGAAATCATAGAGTCATCACTCGGTGACGATTCTTAAATTAAGAAAAAAAACCGCATCTTTAGGAGGAAGGTGCCAGGCATGCTGCTGTGTTTCAGTGACTTGTGGAATAAATGAACAACAGTTACCTTACTGCTGTTTTTAAAAAGATGTCTGTCACAGCTCAGTCCCTCAATAACAAAAACTTTTTATCTCAATTATTGTAATAAGTAAAAAAAAAAAAAAAGTGGAGGGAAACCAACCCCCAGGGTGGTGCTATGTTACAGGGAACATAAGAAAGGAAAAACTTAAGGAAGTGCCACGAGACACCTTTCCATTGTGACAAAGGTATCAACGACTGACCTTTCAGTGAAACCTCCTCCATACTTCCTTGGGTCTCCTCTGCTCCGCTGTTACCAGAGGCACTTTGGGCTGAAATACCTGAAGCAATATTTTCCTGCTCGGAACGTTTTTCAGGGCATGGATTTGCAGTTGATACCTCTGCTTCGTAGCTGATATTCCCAGGCACTTGGTCATGGTGGCGGCTCGTCCCCAGTTGATGCTTAAGTGGATTGCTTATGTCTGTGGGTCTGGTTGGTGCGTCCGACTGAGATGTGAGCACATCTGCAGACTCCAGGCGAGCAGCTTCCTCTCCACCTGCAGAGGATGCCTTCTGCGCCTGTGCCGGGGCTTCATCTGCACCAGCTCCATATTGGAGTGTTTTACCATCCACATCACTTAGGCAGGCGACAGAGACCCTCTGAAATCCTTCTGTGGGAAAGTCACAAGTTTTACTTGGTGTGTTTTCTGGAATGGGCTCACTCTCCATAGGTATTGGGTCTCTTGTGACACTTGACTCTAGAAGATTGCTACCAGCTGAGGTAACTGTTTCTGGGTCACAATGATTCTTTACATCAAAAGTATATTTTTTCTCTAGCTGTAGTTTATCTGGTCCCATCTCAAGTGCAGAGGAGTCTAAAAAGGACAGTATGGTGTCTTCAGTGGAGTACTGACGTGATACTGATTTCTTAGCCAAATGTGGCTTCATCTTGCCTGGCGACAGGGCAGCCATTGCGAGAGCATTGTCCTCTAAGTAGGGGAGATCTGTATTGTTGCCTTCTTTTTGTTTAGCTTCTTCAGACTTACTGATGGACCTAAGGTTCACAGATTTCAGGACTGTCGGTGTAATTGCAAGGGATGGTGGAGGATTGGACTTGAGTGTTTCTCCTACTGGGTTCTGCTTATTATGACTAAACACATGCAGTGGGTGACGGTGGTGGAATGGTTTATTCAAGACACTATGAAGAGCACTTAGGTCAAGATGGGTGGGAGGTATAATTGGAAGTTCAAGGTCTTTACTCAGTGACAGAGCTCCATCTTTTAAAGAGGGTTGCTGTAGTGAGGATTTCCTTTCTGGGACTTTCGGTTTTCTTTTGCTACCGCCAGGAGACAGTGGACCAGAAAAGAAAGCTGTAGGGAAAGAGGAGGTTGGTGTTTCAGACTGGCTCGAGTAGCCACTTGATGGGGATGCCAAGCTGGCCAGCTTTTCTGGTGAAGCCAGTTTAAACTCATTGTCAACAGAAGGAAGGGATGGGGTGGTGGCTCTTGATTCTGACTGGGATGTTTGGGACTCAGAGCTCTCTGGAGATTTGATGCATTCGATAACTGTGGTACCCGTAGCAGTGCTTGAATTAGATAAAGATCTGTAAGGATCGTTTGTTTTCAAGTCATTTAGAAGCCAGAGATCTGCATAGTGAGTTGAGTCAGCACCTTCATCTTTGAATGGTGGAATATCTGAAGTGTCTAACTGAGGTTCCTTAATACCATGTTCACTCTGATTCATCCAAGAAGATTCCTGCTTGGTGGGAAGGTTGGCATTTTCCATTCGAGAAGGCGTGTTGGAGAAATCAAGAGGCAGCTTCATTTCCCTGGAACTGTGAGGCAGGAGCTGGCCAGTGTTTATCTTTGGTTCTTTCTTCTCAGAAACGTCTGCATTTCCATCGGACTTCCTCAGTGATGAGCTCCGTTTAGGTGGGGTCGGCTTTGCCTTTGGTTTCCTGAAAGAGATGCTTGGTCTTCCCTGCCTCCTGTGGTCTAAGTAGTCCTGCCAGGCACAGTCCGGAAGAGTAGGAGGAACCCCCATGCCCTGGCCATTCTCTGGGCCCAGGGCTGCATAGTGACAGACATAACTCTTGTTACCTTTGAGGCCACAGTCAAAGTGCATGGAAGTGTAGTATCCTTCTGTGTCCACTGAAAAGTGAGAGCTAGTGTCTGCTTTGTCTGATGGAGACTTTTCCAGAAAGCTGTCATAGGTGGCCATGCTTGTGAAGCTCGGGCAGCCTAGGCTGTCTGCCTTGGGGCGTTCAGGACTAAAATCCTGGCGGCAGGAGGCATCGTGATGGTGATGCAGGTAGTTCCACTCACTGTCACTTGTGTTGCTGTTGTTGGGGTCATCCAGCAGGTCGGCCACCGTGGAGGTAAAGGAGTTTGCCCGGTGGCCTCTCACTTTATCCAGGTGGTCGTTGTACTGCTCGGTCACGAAGACAGTGGCATCCTCATTAGCATGAGGGGCCGTGTTTAGGGACAACTCCGAGTCACAGTGTGAAGAGCCAGTGAGGGGAGGAGAAGCTGCAGGAGGAATCGTCTCTGAGGTCTGTGAGGGGCATGTGGAGCTGCTCCCACTCCAGTTGCCGCTGGATGACTGGTGCTCGTCCTTCTGGTCCATGTGGCTGCTGAGGAGGACGCCAGCCGTGGAGATGCAGTGGATGGGGCTCCCAAAGGTGTCCGAGTTGGAAGAGATGTCACAGCTACCAGAATCGGCAGCCATTCGGGATAGACGCGACCTCCCTCTCTCATTTAACTTGTGCTGGGGGCTGTGAAGATGTTGAGAGCAAGCCAGGCCCAGAGCAGGCTGGCGTTCCTGTGCACTCGGGCTGCTGGGGGCGTCACTGCAATCATTAGTGTTTCTTTCTCGGTCACTCACGAAAGGCTCCCCCTCTTCATATGCCGAGGGTTTAGCACCAACTTTGGGCTCGGCATCCCCACCTCTGTTGCCCTCCCGGGGAAGGCTCCGAGATCTTGTGCGGCTGCTCACTGCTGTAGTAAACATGGCGTCGCCTTTGTCTGCCAACGCGGAGATGTTGCCGGCAGAATGAGAAAGGGAAGCTGCGATGCTCTGACCCCTTTGAGCTCTGATTCTCCTTCTGGATGGAGCAGCAATCAGAATATCTTCGGTTTGGCACTCCGAGTCCCTGGTTCCAGACCTCCTGTTGACAGTGCTGGAAGGGTCTGGATGTGTGTGCACGATCACATTCCTCTCCCTGGCCACAGGGGATTCATCAGAATCTAGGGCACATGGACAGCACAGTGAGATATTGTATACCTCAGCAGGCTAACACACATTCTGAGAGATGCCCACAAATCTGGGTGCGGCATACTGGATCTTTCTCTTTGAGAAAAAACAAGCAGCACGTAAAATTAGGAGAAAGTTAAAAGGCTTTGGGGAATCTGCCCATTTGCCTCTCTGTGTCTCTGTCCCTCTCCCTCTCCCTCTCTCCACACACACACACACATTTTCTTAGTGTATACTAAGAGAACATGTTCTTAGATCTTTTGTGAATTCTCTCTCTTCACTGTCAAATTATTTGCCCCAGTAAGTGATGACTATTTTTTTTTAAACTAAAGTTAAACTAAAGTGCATTTAGTCTTCTTGGCCACTATTCTTTTTTATTTTGTAATATATACTCAACAAAGTAAAACTCTTATAACTCATTATATGTAATAGTAGAGATACTACCCTAATAATAATAATAACAACAACAATAATAAAATGTAGGAAGAGATTCCTAAATACATGGAACAGAAAAAAAATAGAAAAAAAAGTCATAAAGCGTAACATGTTATCAGTATTCAATATTTAATTGAATATGCTTGAAATTTACCTTTTTAAAATAGTTAATGCCATAAAAGTATATCTCTTTAAATAAAGGTATAATTTTTTAAAAATAATTTTTCACAGAATCTTGTTAGTTTTTATTATTTCCCTCTTAATAAAACTTTAAAAAAATTACCAAAATATTACATTTCAGCCGTAAGACCTGAACATATATACCTAAATCCATAAGGTTAAAATCTTCATGGTCAAGGACAGAGATTCAAAAAGTAATACCACCAGCTTGCTGAACACAAAACAAGTACACACCATTTCAAAGCCTCTACAAGTTACCACACTGACTATTTTTAAGGAAGCTGATTAAAAGGCCGGCTTCCATTTCCCCTCCTTATAATCGCACCCAACAGAATGTTAACCATTAACAGTTTTATACCACACCTATTTCTTGTTGGACTCTTCTGGGGATACCCGAGATGGTTTTCCTCCTCCTCAGTTTTCGTCTCCGCTGTAGTACGGATTGTGAATGAACAAGAGAGCAGCGTATACTAGCCTCTCTGTCAAAACCAACTCCTGCAACCCACAAATAGGTCTCATTAGCCTTTAGAAATGGCAAACAAATTTTCATTTGCTTGGAACACAGTGATATTTATTGATTGGAAGTAAAGGAAGAGTTTGGATTAAGCCCGTGAATAAATATAAGGGAGCCCTTATTCAGCTCTTATTTAAATTACTCTGCGGTACATTAAGCTTTACTTCTAAATGCGGCTCTGCACAACAGCTTGCACTGCCAAGAGCAACAAGCAAAGCAGGAAAATCAAAAGAAAGAGGAGAGAAAAATAACATCAAAGAATCACTCTCACACAGAAACAGCTCCTTAAGGACTCACAACCTTTAGTTACTATTTACTGGGCTCTCTGATGCTGTCTTTGCAGAGTAGATCCAGAGCTAAGATGCTAACCCAAATTAGTTCAGCTAACATTTCCTGACCCATCTCTTCACTAAAAGCATCTTTGTGAGGTATCTTTTCCCTCTCTACCCACTACACTGCAACCCTACACACACACACACACACACACACACACACGCACACACACACGCACACACACACGCACGCACACTCTTTCTGTGACAAGAAAGTAGCCTAAAGATTTGTTTTTAAATTCTCATGTAACTCTTTCTACTTTCTTCTACTGACCCAGTTGGACACTTTTTGGTTTGGTACCAGGGTCTTATCAATATAAGAGGAAAGTACAAGACAGTCCCCAGTTCTGTCCTTGAGTGGGTCTGCCTTCTCCATCAGGTGGAAATGAAGCTGGGAGTCCCAGTCTTTACAGTGAGTCTCTGTTTGCTTTTATAAATACAGGGGCCAGACCTTGATGCCTATTTGTTTCTCTTTCCATAATCACATCATTGCTACGCTACAGGCAGTCTTATCAAATCTAGAATGGTGAAGGAGGTGGTGAGGAACTCAAACTCCTGTCTGGCATAGGCATGCGCCATGGATTTGTCAGCGTGAGCTTTGCCTCAGAAAGTCATGATGCCAAAAGTGCTTTGGAATCTGGTTACCTCATCATTTATCCTGACTGTTAAGCTTAGAGCAGGATGGCATGTTAAACTTCGGCTCAGCTATATAATGAAGCACTCTGAGTTCTGCTTAGCATCACAGTGACAACAGTTTCTAGAACTCACTTTGAAAAAAGTCTGAGATATCACATGATGAGTAATTACAATATTATTGGAGAATCTGTACTAACGGAATTTTCCTTTCTTAGCTCCAACCAAAAATTAAGATCCTTCATTCTACTCATACTAATTACAGGACGTCTGGCATACAGACACACTTTATGTTATATGGACGTAATTAGCAGCTTTCTCATTAAAGCTCTTGAAATCAGCATATAATCTAGGCTTTAGTCTGAGAGTTCCTGAAATAAAGCAGAAGGAACGATCTTCCTTTTTCCTGAATCACAAGACCCATAATCAAAGAACTAAATTTGAAAACAAGATTTACTTACAGTGTTAGGAAGAAAGCAGGTGGTGCTCAAATCGAATGTTCCCAGAATGGAAAGTTAGTTTAAGAGGATGCCAAAACGATACATTTTGACATCTACCTAATCCAACCCATTTAGATTGTGGACATCAGATAAAGTACACATCCTTAGAATAATTTATCCTACAAGTTGAGTAGATCATCGGGAAAATTACTCCCACCTCATAACCAGCTGATCAACCAGAATTCTTGTTTTTCAGGAAGGAAATAAGGTCTATCCCAGATACCTGTTCATCCTTTGCTCTCCACTTTATGGGAGAGAAATCTCAGTGGGGTTAATAATAGCCATGTCCAAAATGCATCTCAAGCGACATGCAATTTTTAGTCACATGGTACCAGGAAAAAAGTCAGTAATTATATGGCCATTTGGAAAATTTCAATATGCAAATAAGTTAAAATATAACTATTACAGATGTTTAAAGAAAGCCCAGTGGATAGATCGTTTTATGTCTATCTTTGAAAGTTAGAATATGTCATAACATTATTTTACTTAAAGCTGAGATTACCTGGAATTTACAATTGCTGCAGGCAAACTTTTCAAGAAAAGTCCGTACAGGTTTACATTTGACTTAGTCTAATACACTCTCAATACACAAGAGGAGGAAAGCAGAGAGGAATGGAAGACAGGCTTGCTGGATTAGAATAGAATTCAGCCTTCATCTCTGAATACATATATTTTTAGGTCAGAAATCACCAAAATCGATGCAGAAGTCTAAACGATCTTTTAAACAAGCCTACCTTCATCCAAGGAAGCCTGAAAACAGATTTTATAGTTGGTCTACAGGATCATTACTTGCCGTTTGAGGGACCTGGGGTTTGCTGTTTTCTCTCTTGCTGGGCCATGCATCATTATCATATGATTAATCACTGCTGCTTTCTCCATTATTTCAGTCAGCTATGACCAAAGAGCTGTTTGGTGACTTTTTTTCAAAAAGAAACTGTCCATCATTTACATAACAAGCGGCCCAGCAGAACATATGCAAATTGATGTTCAAAACCTGACAAAAGCATATTGAACATCTTCTGGGTTGTATTCTGATGAAAAAGGTATTGCTTGTTTACAAAGCGGTGTTCTTAACTGGTACACCCAGAAGCACAGGTTTTGAACATATTTAAAACACAGAATATTCTGACCCGACTGCCCCTAAGAAAAGAACAGAACGTTACCAGTGACATTGATGGGAATAATGCAAGAAGAGATCACTTGGGCATCTTGTTTCATTTTCTCTTCTGGTGTTGGGAGAGGCAGTGCTTTGCTCCAGTTGGTCTGCTTGTCCAGTGTCGAGGGGATATTGTGTACCGGGTTTTTCGGCCTCTGCCCTAACGTGACATCTGTGTCTTCATCTTCTGGGGGATGGGACTGCAAATGAAGTACATTCAGATTTCGCCATCATGGTTTATATGTAAGCACACATATTAAGGAATTTCCCAGTTAAGAACAGTGAGGTCAGATATAAACTTTTAGATCAAAGGAAGAATTCCTAGAAATAGTAAGCACAACTAATCGAAAGTTATGATTTCAATAGTCAAGAGACACAGAAGAAAAAATGGGCTACATGAACATGCTTTTCAGGTCAAATGGAATTAAGAGGAGAGACAGGTAGCCATAAATCCCCAAACTTCAAACTGAAGAAAAATCTGAGTCTCTAATCTAGTGAGAGGTAGATTCTGGATATCTATCTCGCTGTATATTGCTACTGAAAGTCTTGAGAGCTCAAAATGACTGGGATCAAAGGGAGAAGATGATATAGATGCCTACGAAAAGGTTCAGAAAACATCCCAGAAAACCTGGAGTCAGGAGACATTCTAGAACACATCACCTGGAAGGACAAAGCCTATCTTAATCTGAGAGGCTGGATTAAAACATAAGGAGTTAATTTTACTGCACGACAATGGCATTTGTGAATAACATTTGAAAAATGTAGTTTCACCAACGCTGCGTGCACATGGAAAAACAAATCCCCCCACTTACTACAGTGGAAAATACAAAAGCAGTTAATGGGGAGAAAGAGTCGAGAGGGCTTCTTTTTCAAATTCAGAATATAAAGGGCCTTAGCTGAGTTTCTTTCCGCTTTGCAGTGTGAAGCTTTTCTTCTAGCTGTTTAGTTAGAGGCCTTGACTTCTGTATGACATTTGAAAATTCTCCATCCAAACCCTTGATAGATATTAATATCGTCTACCTTTTACTTCAGGGCTGGGGTCCTAACCCAGGTTATTAAAAAGGCTCCATTCCAATTTTGATTTCAGGGTTGGGTTTCTAAACCAGATTATCTTAAAAGACCCAGTTTTCACCACTGAACCTAGTTCTCTTTCTTTACATAATTTGGAGGAAGGTGAGTGTATAAAATAAATACTTTTTCCTCTTATTCCAGTTAAGTTTTAATAATATTCTGTCCTAAAATCACAAAAAAATTTTTTTTCTCATCATATTTGGAAGCATTGTGTCCTGTTGACTCAGGATTTCACATATTGTCAAATTGTTCTCTGGTCCTCTTAAAGAGAAGATTTCAGAGCCACTTGTTTAAGTTAACCCCGCAGCATTTGCTTACCTTGTCAGAGGTATCTGCGAGGCCCCCCAACACACCCAACAGGATATGATTGCCCCGCCGCCCGAAAAATATGTTCGCCATGAACATTTTAGTAAAACATCGCAACCTTCTTTCTCTCTTCAGCTTTTGTGCAGATTCCCAGCGAAGCGAATAGCTCAAATAAAGTTGGAGCACAAAAGACTTTGTTTCCTAGGTAACTTCCAAAAAGAAAAAAAAAAAGTTTGGTGCATGCAAAACGAGAGACAGAAAAAGAGGCAGAGCGAGCGAGTGAGCGAGAGCTGGAAAGAAACCCCCACCACCAGAGGCCACATTTCCTAGGCGATTCCTTCCTTGAATAACAATGGGCTGGGAAACAAAGAAAGAATAGTGACCTGACTACAGGCTCTGACCAGCAGCCAAAAGCACGTTTTATTTAACGGCGACAGGGATAACTGGCTGCCCGAGAATCCTTTTGTCCTCTTCTCTTTTTTTGATTTGAGAAGTTTCACAGTTCTGATAAATATAGGGCAAGTCGGAATTTCTTCCCTTCGAACTATAAAGTCCAGGAGTGGCATTAGGTGATGCGTGTCTTGAACAGAGCTTTAATTGCAATTTAGGGGGGAAAAGTAAGTGGGAAAGACAGCCAAGGACACTGCTGTCTAAATCATATTTTATTTAATTCAAGTTAGGAAAATATCACTCTTAAAGTGGAGTTAAAAGAGTACCTGTTAGTTAGAAACAACAGTTTGCCATAGTTAAAGACAGAAGAAAGTGTCTGGAGAGAGTGGGATAGGGCTGTGATGGAATGTTCTCAGAACCAGTACCTTTCTACTCCATGGGGTCATGTGGCAACACTCAGTGGGGGAGGGCGAACGGGTGCTGTTAAACTATGAACATGAAATGCAAAAAAAGAAAAAATTAAAAACATGCACACAACATACAGTACACCCTGGTTAAACCAAGTCTGTAATATCAGTGAATGAATATATACTGGGATAGCTCCCTCCCTCCCTCCCTCCCTCCCTCTCTCTCTCTCTCTCTCTCCCTCTCCCTCCCTCCCTCCCTCCCTCTCTCCCTCTCTCCCTCTCCCCCTCTCCCCCTCTCCCTCCCTCCCTCCCTCCCTCCCTCTCCCCTTCCTTCCTTCTGAATACGTCCCTATTTTATGAGAAGTAGCATAAATAGCGGGTCCCTATTTTATGAGAAGTAGCATAAATAGCGGTTAAGAGCACAGACTTTGGAGCTAGACTGTCTGAGTTCAGATCCTGGTTCTACCACTTCTTTGCTTTGTGGCCAGGGACAAGTATTCAACCTTTCTAAGGTCAATTTCCTCATTTGGAAGATAGGGAGATAACAGCATCTATCTACCCTTCAGGATTCTTTTGAGGATTAAGTGAGTAAATATACAGAACAGATTGAGAAGAATGTTGGCACTCAATAAGCTCTCTAAGTCCGTGTCAGCTACTACCACCACTACTGCTACTATTATTATTGTCCTTACCTTGTAGCCGTGGCATATCTGTGACACTGTTTTTGCAAAATAGTGACTTTCCTTTAGCTCCCAATCCCAATTTGTTAATTTGGGAAATACTGAATTATTTTTCTTCCTTACAGTGAATTCATTTTCCTGTGAGCTCCTTGAAAGAAAATTCCCTGTGTGCAATGTCTTCCTCCAGGTTGCTTAAAATTTGCCTCTTCCTCATATTCATAGACTGTATTTGAAGACAAGACCAGGTTCAAGGGCATGTGACAAGGCCCTGCACTCAGGACACCAAGCTTTTTTGAGTAAGGGGCCCTACCTTTTCATTTTGCACCGGGCCCCACAAATTACGTAGCTGGTCCTATTTAGAGAATAATCAGGTAACTAGAATCCCCTTTTCAGGATCTACTGAGAAGGACGTTGAAACTCTTTTAAACTCTAAACCATGTCAGCTTTGGATTCAATTAGGCCTCTATTACAGCACTTTCCATATAGCATTGCTTTAACATAACCTGAACTATCCCTGGATGTGTCTATTTCTTCTGTTAGATTATGAGTTCCTAGGGGTCAGGAGCCATATTTGATTTTCTTTTCAGTCTTCCATGACGCCAGCAAAATGCCTCCTCATTGTAAGGGCTCAACAAATTATTTTGTGCCTTTGAATGATATGAGCCCTGTGTGTTCTAACACTGATGGAAAACCCAAATACAGTAAGGATTGTGTTCAAGATATCAGGAGGAAGCAGACACCACAGAACCCACGGGTACTCAACCATCTTAGTGCCGATAGGTGGAAACAAATAGAGGAAACCACAAGCAGCGTTTGGTTCCATCAGAGGCTCAGTATTTATGTATTCCAGTTCTAACCTGTTCTTAAGCCTATGGCAGACATATGTTTTGGAGGTGGAATGCTCAAGGTCTAATTCTCTTCTAAGCTTCTAAATTTTAACTGACAGGGTTGCTCATTAATTTTTAAGCAAAGCAAATGCCATCTCCTCAGGCCCGGTTAACTTTGATCTCAATGTTATTTAAGATAAATGATTTTTGTAGGGTCTATGGCTCCCTCATTGAAAATGATTATTTTGGGGTGCCTGGGTGGCTCAGTTGAACATCCAGCTTTGGCTCAGGTCATGATCTTGCGGTTCGTGAGTTCGAGCCCCGCGTCAGGCTCTGTGCTGACAGCTCAGAGCCTGGAGCCTGCTTCAGATTCTGTGTCCCCTTCTCTCGCCTCACCCCCACCCCGGCTTGTGCTCTCTCTCTGTCTTTCAAAAATGAATAAACATGAAAAATTTTTTTAAATAAAAAAAAGGAAAAATGATTATTTTGACAGATGTGCTGTATGTGGCCTGAGTTCAAGCATTAACCTGGGTCTCTCCTAAGAATCAGTCACAGATAGTGATGTGCAGGTCTCAAGACGCTTGGGTATGCAAAATAGCAAACTCACGGAAGTAGGAAAAAGGGAGCCAGAAAACAAAGCCCACGTGGTAAAGGAACCTGTTTCCAAGAAACCAAAGGCTCCAGTGTCTCATGAAAGGATTTCAAAAAACTACACAGCAGGAAACTGCAGGGCATAACATATTAATGATCTTAATATTAGTATGTTTGGTCATTTGCCTTAAATCTTCCAAGTCATCTCTCCTGTTGAGTATTTTTGCCAGGAGTGAGGGATGAGGAGTGGTTTTTATTTTTTCATCAGTTTTAGAAGGCCTCCATCCCATTAAACAATCATGAGGTAACATCTGGAAGTGACTAAGGATGGCAAGTCCAGAGAGAGCTCAGTCCGTTCTGTTTTGGTCACCATCATGAAGTCAAGGTCTGTCTGTAATCTTTCACAGAAGATTGCTTCTCAGATAATCGGTCTCTCAGCTATTTCGATAGTAGCTCCAACCTCCAGCTTGTGAGGGCTGAAACTAGGTACTCTTGAGCTTGTGTGTGAAAGGACTGTGTTCTTTGGTTCCACCGCCCGACTAAAGCACTCAAGTTCCTGCAGATGGTCTGTTGATTTAGGGTATTTAGGCTTATAATATTCAAATGGACTTTCGTTTCATTTCTGTCATGAAATTAGTAACTGCTTGAGGGTAGTGTTTTAAAGCATTCTCTCTCCTAGGTGTTTGGTCAAAGGAAGCGAGAGCGTTCTGATTATTTCTGATTAGATTTTTACATGGTGAATGCAGTAATCAGTTCATAGAATTTTCTTCTCAATTATTTAAGAAATAAAACTGAAAGAAAACTGTTACCTCAGCACATCTCTGCACGGCCCAGCATGCCTCTCCTTAATGGGTGCAGATGGGTAAGGTGAGGAAAAGCTGCATGCTGGTCAAGCTTGTGTGAGTTACATTATTCTGTATAGGCTCTATTTGAATGAATGCTATTGCTTATTCTTAGTAAGACTTATAAGGGCAGAAACCATTTCTTGTTCATAACCATATTCCTACTGCTTTGGTACTGCTTAAACAAAATGTGTTGTACTGCCAGCTAGCACCCCCGTGTGCCTAGCATAAGCAAACAGAGAAATCCTCTCAAAAGAGAGAAGATCAAATTATTTCCACATAGAATTTTTCAGTATAACATTCAGCACAAAGTCAAAGATAACAAGGCAAGAGCAGGAGACCAGACAGCATGAGCAAGGAGAGTCCAAAACAATAGTTGATAGAAGCAGACCCATAGGGCCTCCTGCTCTTGAAATTACCACTGCGTGCAGGAGTAGCAGTGAACAACCTAGGCTTCCCCAGAATACATGGGTGGGAAGATTGTTAGACCATTCATTCATTCATTCATTCATTCATTCAAGAGCATTTCTTTGAAGGTCAAAATCAGCCCCAGTGGAAACAAACTGTCACATGAAAAATGATATCCCTCTCATGGGTATAGGCATGCTCACTGCACAATTCTTTTGACTTTTCTGTACTTCCAAATTTTCTCATAAACAAATGTTGAAGAAAAACACATACATAAAACTTTCTCCTTCCTTTTCTAGGTTCCCATTCTGGCCCTCCTACCACTGATTTTGAGAGGGCTTAGACTCCAAGATGCACCATTTTAGAATCAGCCACCGCTGGTCTTGCCCATCTTGTCCCTGACAAAAGATGCTTTTTGGATGCTTGCATCCCATTTCTGTCCCTGATGGCCCCATAATTTACACCCTCACATCCTTTCTCTAGCTGCCCAGGAAACTGCTTCCACGAAAGCTAGAGTTATATATTTTTGGTCAGTGTTCAGAGCAGGAAATAACAGACATTATTAATTTCTTCACTTTTGTGGCTGTGAACAAGCATTTCTCCAAAGATCTCAAGATTTGCCCCCACCTTTGTCTTACTGCCAAAAGAAAAATATAATCTCTCCACATTTTATTTTCTTTTTGGTTTTATTTTGTCTGTTGATGGGAGCTTATTGTGCTTCAAAACTCTCCAAAAGACATCTGTTAAAATGTTGTGAGTATTTCAAAAGGAAATGTTTTGAAAATTTGGCTCTGGTGTGTGATCTAACTGATAACACATGGCATTTATAGCAGCTGACTTTGAGGGCTGATTTATTACTGTCGTGCTGTCTTAAACATGAGAAATATTTACTAGAAAATGGATGTTGTGGTACACTTTGGTAGGGGAATAAAACCTTAGAGTAAAGATGTTCATTGCAAGCCAAGTGGGTTCCCGGTGAGGTGATCTGGGCTCTTATTGTCACCCTACTCTGAGACTTACTTGTCCTTAGACCTGGTCCCTGCATTTATGCACAGCTTATAGCCCATTTGTGAGATGGAGGAGACCTTGTCTGCCTCAGATTTTTCTTTACTGGAGTGTGTGTATGTGTTGCACATAAACATGAAGTGTTTGGTCTTTCTGGAGGGCTTAAAGGAACACCTTCACATAGCACCCTTAGTGCCACAGTTACATGGCACTTTTATTCCATGATGGTGTCCCACAGTCTCCTCGTGGCTGGCATTGTGCTCTTCCAGACATGTTTAATGACATCATTTCTGACTCATGCTGTGCTCCTCCCTTTCCTCTCTCCTCAACTCCAACATTTACCATAGGGAACAACCTTGGGAAAACAAAATGAAGTTAAGTAAAAGCTTAGGGCGCATCCTGTGCTTTCTCTGTCCTAAGCCTTTCTTCCCTTCCTGGTGTTTCCTTTGTCACCACTCTCTCCCAGGCAGCAGGAGCCTTCATGCTTCCCCTAAGGAAGCTGCTGAATGCAGCACCCCCAAGTGCCCAAACCCTTCACGCCACGTTCCCAGCCAGCTGTGAGGGTAGACAGGAGCCCACAGGTGCATTCATGTTAATGTGCTGAGAACTCCTAGTGAAAAGCCCAAAGGAGCACGTCTCTGAAGCAGAATTCTGGACAGTGGTTATAGGCCAGGAGGGAGATATTTGGGAACAAGTGCCTACTAGGTTCTTTAACCGTTTTACACATTACTATCTATTTAAAACAGCACAACTCCTAAATGTGCAGGACTGGGGAAAACGGCCTTAATCATTGATAAATCTGCTTTTCCAAATCATAACTTTTTTTCTCTTCTCTGGTGGATATTGCCACCACCACTTCCTCACTTCTCCTGAGAAACACTTTGTAAAAGGAAATATACAAAAGGCCAATAAGCATATGCAAGGGCCCTCAACATCATTTCTCATCAGGAAAATTCAAATGAAAACCACAAGCAAATACTGCTATATGTTAGAGGGGCTAAAATTAAAAATATTAATACACCAAGTGTTGACAAAGATGAAAAGCAAGTAGAGCTCTCATAAATTGATGAGGGGAGGGTAAAATGGTATAGTCATTTCAGAGACTGGCAATATCTAACAAACCTGACATATGTCTACCCTTTAATTCCTTCTTAGGTAAATGGAGGTAAGAAGAATGAGTATGTCCACAGAAAGCCTTGCACAGAAATATTTACAGCAACTTTATTCACAAAGTCCCTCCCCCAAAACCCTCACAACTAGAAACACCTCAAATATCTACCAACAACAGAATGGGTAAACAAATTGGGAACTACTGTATTCATGCAATGCAGTACTACCCGGTAATAAAGAAGAATACAGTATTGCTACGTACAACATTGCCCTCAAAAAAGTATGTGGAGTGAAAAAAGCCAGACACCAAAGAGTATGTGCTCATTCACTTTTGAATCCCATCTTGTTGATAGACGTCTCAGGTATGAGATCCGTGTCTAGAGAGCAGAACACGAACGCAATGGCAACGGTGCAGTTTTTACCCAAAGAGAGGTTTTTTGAAAGATAGCAGGTAACCACAAAGAATCTCTCTCTCCTTTTGATCTCAGCTGGAACTGAATGCAAATTCTTAGGGTGATGGAATGCAAAATGATTTTATGTATTTTAAAGTTCAGGAACACTTTATTTAATGGTGTTCTATGAATGAAGTGATTTAAATGTGCCGAGCATAACAAAATTCTACTTTGAAGCCTGTGTGGAAGGTAGTCCCCATGTGAATGGAAAAGAGGGCTCCAGGGAGGCCGGGACGGAGAGCACTTCCTGCTGCTGCTCAGTCACTTATTCATGGGAGTTGCTCTGGACTGTCAGGGAGAACACAAAACAAGGCCTACTGGGCCACGACCACTGTGATGTTGACGCCAGTGAGTGTCTTATTCATCCCCTGTGGCCAGCTTTGCCAGTTAGTGGGGTCACTGCCAAGGGCCATTCAGCATCAGTCCTCAAAGGTTGCTAGCACCAAATAAAAGACATGAGTGGGGAAAAGGCAGGCCAGGCTTTGAAGTGGAGGGAAGAAGGAGGCTTTGAACTCCTGCAAACAGCGCAAATACCCTCACCCACAATGGCCCAGAGGTGCGGGGAGAATTCTTCCCTCACCCTCCTGCCTTGCCGTCGCCTGTGGGCTCTGAGGTGTGCGGTAACTGAAGACATGTTGTGTATTTGGTCTCACTCCAACTGACACTTTTCCCTTCTAACTCACGCCAAATGTGGCGAGAACTCGGTAGGGTCCTACTTGACCTTATCCCAGCAAGTTAAACAAAATAAAAAAGATAAAACTTTCTTATGCACGTGCCATGCATGTCCCGCCTTTACTTTTTTCCCTGTTTTTCCCCCTTCTTTAAATTGACTCTTTTTTTTAGTATAGCTCTGTGTTATCATGTGCACAGACTCACATAACCCTCCCACAATCAGGAGTCAGAGCATGTCCATTACTTCAAAAAGGTCCCTTGTGCTGTCCCTTTAGAGTCACAGTCTCCCCCAGCTCTTAGCCCCTGGCAACCAAGAGTCCGTTCTCCTTCGCTATGGTTTTGTCATTTTGAAAGTGTCATATAAATGGAATCCTACCTTTTGAGCCTGGCTTCTTTCACTCAGCATAATGCCTTTGAGATCCATCCAAGTTGTTGTGCGTATCAGCAATTCATTCCTTTTTATTGTGAGTAGTATTCCATTATCTGCTTAGACTCTGAACAGTGAAATGTCTCAGGCATGCAAGAAAATGGGAACCTGAGAATATTCTGTGATGATGTGTACAAACAAGTAATTTTATTCGCTGTTCCACAGCCAGGCTAATGTTTTAAAAAGAAAGAATTCCAACGCTAAAACCTGCAACAAGGAATTTTCTTTATTTCTCATAATATTTGTTGTTAACTGCACTTATTGGCTAATGCTTTCATTAGCTATTGTGCGGCCTATTAAGCTGTCGTCTGTCAGCTGCAAATCTCTTCTTCCATGCTCTGTTATGCTGGGACCCTGCAAATAACCCTTCTTCACCAGCTGCTCCCTGTTAGGTTCTGCCCTAGGAGTGTGAGCTCCTTTCTGCAGTTACTATCTCTGTGTCACCTCAGTTTCCCATGTGCTGTGTCTGCTTTATGGTACCTTCCCTATGCTGAATTCTCTCTGTTAAAACAACTGGTGTGGACTCTTTTTTCCTGGCTGGACCCTGACTGATCAAGTATGTGGTACCGGGCTTTCACCCCTGGCTTACTTAATGTCTAAGGCATCTAAAGTAGTGGGCTAATTCTGGTTCCTTAGTCCATGAGGAAAATAGGAACCGGTGTGATCGTCCGTGGGGTGTCAGCATGATGATAATCTCTGCAACTTATGGCAGAGAACAGGAGAACTAATGTCACAAAAGCAAACTGCTTCTGGTGATTCTCGAACATGGGTATAGAGGGAAAAAGTATTTACTGGTGTCAGTAGCTGTATAGTTCCACGTCCTAGGTGCTGTGCTGATTTGCTCCAAGAAAAATCCTGTATCACAACAACGGCTACAAGTAAAGTCACAAGCTACTTTTAGCCAGTCTCCTAGATCTGTCTACCTTTTGCAAGACCAGACACCTGAATTAAATGGAGAGTGTGATAGGCATCACCACTCCTGTCATCTTAGATTTGAAACTAACTTCAGGCTCCTCTCTCCCTACTATACCAAGAAGGAACCTCTAGAAATTGAGGAAGTTAATCCTATACATGCACAGTCTGGTATCTTTATAAAGCACCGCTCTTTCTGATCATGTTATTTCTGTGCTCAGAACTCTTCAATAATTTCCTATGTCTATGGAATAGAGTTATACTTTTTAGTCTGACATTCAAGGTCCTTCAAGATCTGGTCAATTGAAGCGTTGCAGCCAAACCAAAGTATTTGAATTTATGTATACGCACTTCATCTTCTCCTGCCTGTGTGAGCTTGCTCTCATGGTTTCCTCAGCCTATAATCCTTCTCCTGCCAGCATTCATATCCAAATTCTACCCCATCCTTCAAGGCCTTTTCAGTTCCTTTATCATGAAGTTTAATCCTAACACCCAACCCCATGCTAACACCACACCACAGGTGTTAGGTGTTAACACCTTATACTTGATAATATCCAGGCACTCTGCATGGCAGAGATTATGTCTCATTTTTATATCCATTAATTTTTTCAAAATGAAGGAATAAGTAAGAGGCCGTGATGGGAGAGAGGGCATTCCAAGTGAGGATACTGCTTTGAGAGTGCAGGATATTATCTCAAGAAGCACATGTGGTTTGGTTTGGCTGAGGTCTAAGGCCTGTACAAAGGACTTTCGAGAAATCCGTCTGGAAAGGCAAGTTAGGACCAGATTGTACAGAGGATGGAGAGTTGGGTGAAAGATTTGAACTTATTTCTCTAGGCAGAATGGAGGAATTGAAGGTTTAGGATTAGGGAAGAATTTTTATGTCAAAGATTCTCATACCAACATTAGAATTTTTCTTAATTGGCTTAAAGGAGCAAACTGGGTGAGATAATGGAAAACACTTAAACTGCAGCGAGAGGGATTTAATTTAGGTGGACAGAACCATTTTGAGACAGGTCATAAAACAACAGAATATTTCTGAGAGAAAACTATGAAGATGTTTTGTAAAAGCAGAACACCTGTCTAGGACATTGTGGTATGTGTAATTCTTTTTTTTTTTTTAATGTTTATTTTTGAGAGAGAGAGTGCACGTGAGTAGGGGAGGGGCGGGCGGGGGGACGGAGGATCTGAAGTGGGCACCGTGCTGACAGCAGACAGCCCATTGTGGGGTTTGAACTCATGATCTGTGAGATCATGACCTGAGCTGAAGTTGTACGCTTAACCGACTGAGCCACCCAGGCGCCCCGGTAGGTGTAATTCTTTTATAACAAAGGAATGGCTTGGTCAGCATTTCTCAGTCCCAATCTTGTAAACCAAGAGACTATCAGAAATCTCTAACAAGAACTCATGGAAAAAGGGAAGGAAGGGATAGGCTGGATGAGAGGAGACATAGCTGGGGATGGGAGAGAGAGTGAGACCGTGAGAAGGTCTTTATCCCAGGGTGGGTCAAATACTGTTGAAATGCCCCTCCTACCAGCTCTAGTCTTGAAGCCCTCCCTTGGCTTGGATCTCCACTCCCAGTCTTCTAATTCTTCTGTAAGCCAGTTTAGTTTTTCTCAGAAGCTGCTTTCTCCTAAGACCTATTTTCTTCTTCTTGATAGAAAATGAGAGTGAACATGGTCATTGTTTATATCTGGGCTATGACCAAGGAGGTCTGAGTCCTAGTTTGAGTAAATTCCTTCATTTACATCCCAGCAAAGCTGTTGGAATGTCCCCTATCCTTAAGATGCACCTCCTTGGTAAGAAGAAAAGTATGATTTGACACAATTTTCTGTTAAAATCCCTGGATGCCACAGTGTAATAAGTTAGAAAAGTACTATCATGCTATGAAATGACAAAGAATCCCTGATATTCTTCCCAGGCTAATTGTATGAAGTCTGACAAAGAGTCTAACTGTGAACACGATATGTTGGAAGAGTTAACTGTCAATCCTGTTGATAAGGATTTAGGCCTCAGTGTTCCCCAGGGACCTGATCAGCTTTTGCCATAGGGCTCCATCTCATGTCAAGCTCTGTCATCTGCTACCACAGAGACCATTAGATATTCTACCCCTGGATCACTGATGAAGCTTGGAGAGGGACACTTGGTGAGATTGCTGGAGTCTCTTACCACATTTGAGGAAGGATGATTTCCATGCCTATATGTCTAGACATCAGAATCTAAGCAGGGACTTAGACTCCAAGGGTCCCCATGGACCTGACTGCAAGTTGAATGCAGCAATAGGAGATGTTTCAGCTCAAGTGCCAATGACTCTGATCAGTAGCGGCTGTCTGGCCTACTCAGGAAAGTGCTGTGATCTATTGATAATGCCTGGCTTCAGCTTGCACAGGGGAAGAGCAGACCAATGTCTCAAGTATTGGCACATCTAGGCCTGGACCAAGGGATCTTATTGATAACAACAGATGAGCTGGACATCTCATTCAGCAGAGGACAAGGGTGCACTGCTATGACAGACTGTCTCCACACTCTGAAATGGGAATCTGTGCCCTGAGGGTGCCCTAGGGGCCAGGATGTCATATATCATAGCAGCGTCTAATCATCTTAGATTTGATTCTCTTTGGTCTTCTGAATTTTGCTATGTATGTATGTATGTATGTATGTATGTATGTATGTATGTATTTAATTGAGAGCGAGAGAGAATGAGCCGGGGAGAGGGGCAGAGGGGGGGAGAGAGAGAGAATCTTCTGCCTGGTGCAGGGCTTGATCCAATAACCCTGGGATCATGACCTGAGCCAAAATCAAGAGTTGGGTGCTCTGAGCCACCCAGGCACCCCTGAATTTTGTTATTTAAAGAAATTATGAACTAAGCATGTCCTGGTTGAACTTACTTTCTTGAGAAGCCATATATCTGTCATAGGTACTGGGGCATAAGTCCCAACCCAGTAACTGCGTAATATTTATGGCTGAGTGTATGTGTATATACATACATGTGTATACATATAGATATATATGTTTTTTATTTTGAAATAATCGAATACAGAGAAGTTGCAAAAATTAATAGAGAGGATTCCCATATACTCTTTTTTTTAATTAAAACAATTTTTAAACGTTTATTTTTAAGAGACAGACAGACAGAGCGTGAGCAGGGGAGGGACAGAGAGAGAGGGAGACACAGATTCTGAAGCAGGCTCCGGGCTCCGAGTTGTCAGTACAGAGCCCAACATGGGGCTTGTATTCACAAACTGTGAGATCATGACCTGAGCCGAATTCAGATGCTTAACTGATTGGGACACCCTGGCACCCCTTCCATATGTTCTTTATGCAGCTTTTCCTAATGTTACAATCTTACATAACCATACTACATGTATTGAAAGCAGGAAATTAACATTGGTAAATATTATTTACTAATCTCTTTATTTGGCTTTTTCCAGTTTTCCCACTACTGTCCTTTTTCTGGTCCAAGATCCCATATTGCATTTAGTTGTCAGATCTCCTTAGTGTCCTTCAGTTTGTGGTAATCCCTTAATCTTTGTCTTTCATGATCTTGACACCTTCAGAGAGTACTGGCCAACTATTTTCTAGAATGTTCCTCAATTTAGGATTGTCTGACATTTTCTTCTGATTAGATTGTAGTTACACATTTTTGTCAAGAATCCCACAGAAGTGCCATCTCACTGTATTATATCAGGAGGTTCATATATAGCTGTACCCTTTTACTGGTGATGTTAATTTTGATCATTTGGTTAAGATGGTGTCTGTCAGCTTTCTGCAGCTAAAGTTACTGTTTTCTGTTTGTAATCAACAAATATATTGTGGGGAGAAACTTTGAGACTATGCACACATCCTATTTCTCAACATAATGTCACCCAACTAATTTTAGCATTCATCAGTGATTTTCCCCTGTAAAATTGTTACTTTCATATTTGGCTAATGGTGATTTTTAAAATTTATCTCAATACTTCTACATTTATTAATTAGAATTCTTCGGTAAGGAAGAGATACCTCACTCCCATGTATGTATGTATATATTTATCCCAATTTACTTATGTCAGTATAGACTCATGGCTTTTTCATTTTATTCTGTATTATAATCCATTACTATCATTATTTTAGTGCTCCAGGTGTCCCATAGTTAGACATTGGGAGCTCCTTCAAGTTGGCTTCTGTGCCCTTTTGACAGGCCTCCTATTAATTTTTTGAGGACTCTCTTTCCAACATCTCAAGATAGTCTAGACTCATATATTTCCCCTGGCCCAGCCCTAGAATAAATAATTTTTCCAAGGATCCCTGGCTTATTTTTCTTTTTTAGAGAATGGTATTTACAAAGAAGAACTGGGCAGTAGATGTGCTCAATGTTGCCAGAGTATCATTGCTTCTAAGGCTGTCTCAGATGAGAGAGTTAAGAAATATGTTTGTATACTCCTACATGCACATATACACATACTTATTTTATGCCTATCCATCTGCTTATACATGTCTATATCTGTTTGAAAACATATGTATGACTTTATACTGATATTTTAGATGTAATCCAATACCAAAGGATCCATTCTAGACTTCCCCTTTCCTATTTGTAACTCCTTTCCCTAACAGTGACCAACTGATTATCATTATCCACAACATATTTGCTCAGTCCTATTATCCACATAGTTTCAGAATTTTCTAGTTCATTCTCTTGTGAAGAACAAATTTACCAACTAGAGTACAATATTTGTGTTCAGTTCCTCTTGTCTTTATCTTTACGCTGTTGCTTCAGGTGCGGCTGCTCCTAGAGAAACTCCCATATGGGAATGGGGCCTCAGGCCTCCACGTTACTGTGAAGGAAAGAACTAGAGGAGATCAAGTAAACCAGCTTTTCCCACAGTCAGACCACCCACCTCTATAGCGGGCTCACCAGCCTGGACAAAGGCGAAAATGGGGCCCTGGAAATTTTCCCAGCTGACTCCAGAACTTGTCATCCACCCACCAGGGGACTGGCTCACTGGTGCCTTCTTTTCAGAGGGGGAAGACCAGGTCAACTTCCACTGATTCATAAAAACTTTGGCTCATTTCCAATCCACTGAATATAGTGCAAGGAGCGAAGGTAAGAATGAACCAGAACCACAGAACAGCTGAAGCAACGTATTATACTTTGCTTTTCAGCTCTATGATTTGGATAAAGATGACAAGATCACCTGCAATAAGCTGTCCCAGGTGCTATGCATGATGGTTGGAATGGTTATCTCACATGAGCAACTGAGCAGCATCACAGGACCATCCAGGAGGCTGGTCAGGGTGCAGATGGTGCCACATCTTTCGCAAAATTTGTTAAGGTTTTGCAGAAGGTGAACATGTAACAGAAAGTGAGCATCCGATTTCTTGACTAAAAGGCTGAGACCAAACTGTTCCTTGCCTTCTAGTATTTAAATACTGGAACTCGAGAGTCCTCCTATCTCCCAGCCCCACCTCTCCCCTATCATCTCTTTTCTCCCAAGATGCCACAGCTGTTGTGTGACAACCCCACGTGTGTTCTGTTAACACAAACCTGCTTTTGGTGTAAATAGGGCATTACAAAACGGCCCACCCACCCTGTTTCTCTTCAGTATCCATTCACCTGTTCCCCATTTATAAATATCATCTCCCCCCAGTTAAGCAGCCAAATGCCACAGGCCCCTCCTGTCTGAGAAAGTGAGAGAGGGACTCATGCCAAGAACTGGCCAAGCAAGCTTTCACTGGATGTAGCCTTCCCTTCACCTGGGTTTCAGCATGCTCCTGCAACCTTTTCCATATGTCCTTTGCTTCCTGCTTCTCTGTCACCCAACATGCCATTCACTTGATCTTTCAGTCTTCCTGCTTTTTATTATGCTTCCAAGTTCCCTCTGTTTTACCTGGCACCGCAAGTCATGCCTGTTAAATGTAGATCTAACTTGACAAGGTGGTTCCGTGGTCTGGCGGCTTTATCTGCCTTTGCTCGCAAATGAGCCTCTGGGATGTTGTATCCTCAGGAGCTTTTTGGGAATCAGCACTTCTCTCAGAAAATTTGACCATCTCATGATCCTCTGCACTCTGCTCCGTCATCAAAGGGCTGCTGGATGGAGATGTTCTTCTTAAAAGGTGAAAGATGTCGAGCCCAATCTTCTAGGTGGCTTGCCCAGGTCACTGAATGGCCTCTGATTCTTCACACAGAGAGTACCTATATGTGGCTACTCTTGTTCTTCAGAAAATAGCCATATGCCTGCAGGTTTGCTCAGCTTTGGGCCACTGTCGCCACCAGAATGGCTGCTCTCACAATATGCTTGGGGACCTTCTCATGGCTTTTTAGAAAGGAGGCAGGGCACCCTAAAAGCCTCCTTTATTCCCACCTGTGCTGCATGGTTTATGCCTCAGTGTTGCATGCCCTGAGATGTTTTTCACTTCACATTTCCAAGTAGAAGGGTTAGAGTTACAGAGGTGCCTAATTTATCTGTCCAAGAGATTTAAAGATCATTCTAGTGTCCTAAAGGTTTTTGCACTTGGCAAATGATCATGCTGGAAGCCGTAGTCCACTCCCAGTGGAAGTCCAAAGCATTGACTATATTGTGACATTAGCTGCCTGGTTATGTTGATTACCTCCCTCCCTGTGTAGACCACTGTTAATCCCCTAGAAACGTGGGATCTGACATTGGTGGCATGATATGGTGTGGCATTTTAGACATTTCTGCAAGCCACAGCAGCTTATTTGCCCAAGTCAGCTGAGTTTAGGCCTCACTGAATTAGGCAGTTGCCATCCTAATGTCCAAGTCTGTTCCTTTATGTATCTGCCTGTGGCTAACTTTCTATGACTCCTAGCTTGCTTGTTTGCTTTCTTGCTTTGGAAGGAAGATGTGCACACAGTTCCTTAGGAAGGGAATGGCTGTAGAACATCACTGCAAAGGAAGGAGAGAGGACTGGGGAACAGAGGAGCAGCCGGGTGGGATGGCTCAAGTATAAATAAATGAGGAATTCCGTAAGAAGTAATCATTTTGGCTTTGTGATCATGTGATGTAATATAGGAATCGTACAAAAGGGAAGAGCTGTCTGATACTCATCTATTCAGTATCTCAGAAGGTCTTTGACTTGAATGTTTAAAGTTCCTAAGTTAATGGCTTTTCTCTCTTTTGGTGTTTGAACTGTTTGAATCCATGGTTATGCCTTATTATCCTATTTAAAATTATATCAATCCATCAATAAATATTTGTGGTTAAAATGAAACAAAGCAAAAATACTTCTTTCCAAAGTTACTTAGGTTTAGCTACTTTCTTCCCCACCTCCTTCAGTGTGATATTCATTGGAAATATAGTTAGGTTTATTTGTTACTCTTTGTTTTCCATTTTGGGTTCTGCTCACATTCTGGTTGATTTTATTTATTGGGCGGGCTGGTACATAAAACATTACCTGGGTTCCAAGAGTTAGACCTACCCAAAAATCTACTCAGAAGTGGCACTCTCCCTAGACTCGACTGCCTCCTTCCCGCCCCCCATTCTTTCTAGCCTGTTTCTGCTTACTGTTGGTAAACCAATCTCATGAGTTTCTGATTTGTCCTTCCTGTGTAGTTAGTTTCGCAGTAATGCTTGTTGTGAAAAAGTGAGTTTGCTCCAACATGATTGATATATCTTGGAGAACGGTCTGAGCTTCATGCGAATTTTGTGTTTGCTTATGGACAGTTTCATGCATGAGAAATTCTAGGTCAACCAGAAACTGCACCCAGCTGACCTGAGCTGGGTAAGAATACATAAAATGCACATACCTCAGACATCTCTGAGTTTCCCTGCTTTACCCCGTGTGTTAGAAGCCACACTTATCCATGCCTGGGGCTACAGCCTTCTGCCCCTTTTGCACCAGCGCACAGAGCTACAGCCCTCCCAATGTTCATTCCATAAGCAGACTTCAGGGCTTTTTCTAGGTAAAGTGACACGTTTATCATATTATAGTTCTTAAGTATTTAACCTGTAAAATTGTGCTACTGCTTTTTCTTATTAGGTTCCTAACTTTTTGTGTATGTGTATCATAGAGGAAGTTGAGTGTTGTGCCCTATGTGCCCCATAAACTGGTTTTTATCATGCAATTTTGTATAGTGGGGAAGTTTTTAGGGATGAGTATATGGTGTTATAGCAGAATTGACTATTTCTTTTACACAAGTAAGTGGATACCTGTATATTTTCTTACATACTCTTCTTTCTAACATGAAGGGTAGCATACTGTAGCCACTTTTTTGGGGCTTTGGCTTTTTTTTTTTTTTTAAAGATACTTAACTTTAGTTTTTAATTATTTATTTGCATATAGTTGACA
This sequence comes from Herpailurus yagouaroundi, assembly GCF_014898765.1. Classification (NCBI taxonomy): domain Eukaryota; kingdom Metazoa; phylum Chordata; class Mammalia; order Carnivora; family Felidae; genus Herpailurus; species Herpailurus yagouaroundi. The sequence goes on along the minus strand of NW_024420490.1, from coordinate 3,664,683 downwards.
CAAAATGTTACATTGGTTTTGGGCATACAATTTAGTGATTTGATCAGTATATTCATTATGCTGTGTTCACTACAAGTGTAGCTACTATCTGTCATATTGTTATGCTGCCATTGCAACATTATTGACTGTATTCCTTAGGCTGTCCCTTTGATTCCAATGACTTATTCATTCCATAACTGGAAGCCTGTTTTTTTCCTCGCCTCTTCACCCATTTTGCCCAACCCCCCACAGCCCTCCCCTCTGGCAACCATCAGTTTGTTCTCTGTATTTATAGATCTGATTCTGCTTTTTGTTTCTTTCTTCATTTATTGACTTTTTTTTTAAGATTCCACTTATGGTATTTGTCTTTCCTTGTCTTATTACACTTAGCATAAGTGTAGGTCCTGTAGGTCCATGTCTCAAATGGCATGATGTCATCCTTTTTTGTGGCTGTGTAATATTCCATACAGATGTGTCCTTTTTAAAAAATATGCATGCTCTTATTTTTTAAGTTTATTTTTAAATTTATTTTAATTCCAGTATAATTAACATACAGTGTTGTATTAGTTTCAGGTGTACATTACTCACTGCTCATCGTAAGGATACTCTTTAATCCCCATCACTTGTTTTACCCATCCCCACCCACCTCCCCTCTGGTAACCATCAGTTCCCTATAGTGAAGAGTCTATTTTTTGGTTTGTCTCTTTTTTTTCTTTGTTTCATTTCTTAAATTCTACATATGAGTGAAATCATATGGTATTTGTCTTTCTCTCATTTATTTCATTTGACATTATACCCTCTCAGTCTGTCTATGTTGTTGCAAATGGCAATTTCACTCTTTTTTATGGCTGAGTAATACACACACACACACACACACACACACACACACACACACACACACCATCTCTATCCATTCATCTGTCGATGCACAATTGGTTGCTTACATAATTTGGTATCGTATGTAATGCTGCAGTAAACATAGGGTGCATGTATCTCTTCATATTAGTGTTTTCATATTATTTGGGTAAATATCCAGTAGTGGCATTACTGCATTATATGGTAATTCTATTTTAATGTTTTGAGGAACCTCCATACTTTTTTCCACAGTGGCTGCATCAGTTTGTATTCCCAACAGTGCATGAGGGTTCCTTTTTCTCCACTTGTTTTTTGTGCTTTAAGACATTCTGAAAGGTATGATATGATATCACATTGTGGTTTTTTGATTTGAATTTCCCTGATGATTAGTGATGTTGCACATCTTTTCCTGTGCCAGCCATCTGTATGTCTTCTTTGGAGAAATGTTTGTTCATGTCTTCTGCCCATTTTTAATTGGATTATTTGTTTTTTGGTATTGAACTGTGTAAGTTCTTTATGTATTTTGGATACTAGCCCTTTATTGGATATGCCATTTACAAATATGTTCAGTAGATTGTCTTTTAGTTTTGATGATTGTTTCTTTTGCTGTGCAGAAGATTTTTATTTTTATAATCCCAATAGTTTATTTTTCCTTTGTTTCCCTTTCCTCAAGAGACAAATCTAGGAAAATGTTGCTATGGCCAGTGTCAGAGAAGTTACTGCTTGTGCTGTCTTCTAGGATTTTTATGGTTATGGTTCTAAGTCTCATATTTAGGTCCTTAATCCATTTCAGTTTATTTTTGTGTATGGTCCAGTTTCATCTTTTTGCATATAGCTGTCCAGTTTTCCTAACACCATTTGTTGAAGAGACTTTTTCCAATTGCATTTTCTTTCCTATTTTGTTGGAAGATTAATTGACCATATAATTGTGGGTTTATTGCTGGGCTCTCTGTTCTGTTCTGTTGATCCATGTGTCTTTTTTTTTTTTTTTTTTTTTTTTGCCAGTACCATGCTCTTTTGATTACTATAGCGTTGCAGCATATCTTGAAATCTGGGATTGTGATACCTCTGGTTCTGTTCTTTTCAGGATTGCTTTTGACTATTTGGGGTCTTTTGTGGTTCCATACACATTTTAGGATTGTTTGTTCTAGCTTTGTGAAAAAATGCTGTTGGTAGTTTGATAGGGATTTGTATTAAATCTGTAGAGTGCTTTGAGTAGTATAGACATTTTAATAATGTTTGTTCTTCCAGTCCATGGAAATGGAATATCTTTCCATTTGTGTCATCTTTAATTTCTTACATTAATGCTTTATAGTTTTCAGAGTAGAGCTCTTTCACCTCCTTAGTTAACTTTATTCCTAGGTATTTTATTATTTTTTGTGTCATTGTAAATGGGATTGTTTTCTTAATTTTTTAAATTTAATATAATTTAATTTTTAAATTTACATCCAAGTGAGTTCTTAATTTCTATTTCTCTTACTTTCTTATCAGTGTATAGAAATGCAATGGATTTCTGTATATTGATTTTGCATCCTGAAACCTTACTGAATTCACTCATCAGTTCTAGTAGTTTTTTTGATGGAGTCTTTAGGCTTTTCTGTATGTAGTATCATGTCATCTGTAAATAGTGCAAGTTTCACTTCTTTCTTACCAGTTTGGATCCCTTTTATTTCTTTTTGTTGCCTGATTGCTATGGCTAGGACTTCCAGTACTGTGTTGAATAATAGTGGCGGAGAGTGGACATTCTTGTCTTGTTCTTGACCTTAGGGGAAAAGCTCTAAATTTTCCCCATTGCATATGATGTTAGCTGTGGGTTTTTCATATATAGCCTTTATTATATTGAAGTATTTCCTCTAAACCTATTTTGTTGAATGAATGAATATTGTAGTTTGTCAGATGCTTTTTCTGCATTTATTCAAATGATCATAAGGTTTTTTTTCCTTTTTGATGTGTCATATTGATTTTGTGAATATTGAGCTATCTATGCATCCCTAGAATAAATCCCACTTGATCATGGTGAATGATTTTTTAATGTATTGTTGGATTCAGTTTCCTATTTTTTTTGTCAGGTATTGTTGCATCTATGTTCATCGGAGATGTTGGCCTATAGTTCTCTTTTTTTGTGGTTTCTTTATCTGGTTTTGGTATCAGGGTAATGCTGGCCTCATAGAATGAATTAGGAAACGTTCCTTCCTCTTCTATTTTTTGGAATAGTTTGAGGAGTATAAGTATTAACTTTTTTAAATATAGGGTAGAATTTACCTATGAAGCCATCTGATGCCGGACCTTGGTTTGTTCAGATTTTTTTTTTTATTATGGATTCAATTTCATTGCTGGTGATCAGTCTGTTCAAACTTTCTGTTTCTTCCTGATTCAGTTTTGGTAGGTTATATGTTTCTAGGAATTTATCTATTACTTACAGGTTGTCCAGTTTGTTGTCATATACTTTTTCATAATATTCTCTTATAATCCTTTGTATTTCTGTGGTGTTGGTTGTTATTTCCTCCTTTTCATTTCTGATTTTGTTTGAGTCCTCTGTTTCTCTCTCTCTCACTCTTTTTTTTTCTTTTTGATGAGTGACTAAACGTTTATTAATTTTGTTTATCTTTTCAAAGAACTAGCTCCTGGTTTCATCAATCTGCCCTATTGTTCTTTTAGTTTCTATTTATTTTTGCTCTGGTCTTTATTATTTCCTTCCTTCTCCTGGTTTTGGGTTTAGTTTGTTCTTTTTCTAGCTCTTTTAGGTGTAAGTTTAGGTTGTTAATTTGAGATTTTTCTTCTGTATGTAGGCCTGAATTGCTATACATTTCCCTCTTAGAACAGCTTTTTCTGCATCCCGTAGATTTTGGACTGTTGTGTTTTCATTTTCATTTGTCTCCATGTACTTTTTGAGTTCCTCTTTGACTTGTAGTTGACCCAATCATTGGTTAGTAGCATGTTATTTAACCTCCATGTATTTGTGCTAGTTCCAGATTTTTTCTTTTGGTTGATTTCTAGTTTCATAGTGCTGTGGTTGGAAAAGATGCATGGTATGACTTCAATCTTTTTGAATTTGTTGACACTTGTTATGTGGCCTAATATATGCTCTATTCTGGATACTACTTATCTCCATTTTATCTAGCTCTCTTGCTGTGATTTTGTCCTGTTCTTTCATTCAGGACATTTTCCTGGGTCTTCCCATTTTGTCTGACTCTCTGTGTTTGTTTCTCTGTGTTAGGAAAGTCAGCTATGTCTCCTGCTTTTGAAAGTAGTGTCCTTATGATGCAGAGGTTCTGTAGTGCCCTGCAGTGCAAAATCCCCTGTTCACCAGAACCTGGCACTTCAGGGGTATCTCCTATGTGTGTTGTATGTGCCGTACTGTTGTGGCTGAGCAGGGTTTGGTTCCTGTGTTGTTAGTGGGCCAGTCTGGGGCCACTTCGGGTTTTAGTTAAGTTAGATCAGGCTTTTGTCAGGGCTGCAGGAGCACCAAACTGTGGGGCATTTTCCCAATGTTGCACCCTGAGAAGCTTTCATTAGTGGGTGGGGCTTGTAGTGAGATGCATTGTCTGTCCCCAGCCCGCTGCTGGGGCTGCAGTCAGACTGGTGTGTGTGGTTATCTTCCCCAGGAGTCACTTTGGAGTGGTGCTGGCCCTCCTCTGGGCTGCATGCACACACCCAGGCTTTGGCACTGCCTTGGATGTGCTCCAGCCAAGGGTATATTGGAGGGGGCAGGTCCGTAGGAGAATGCAGGGGCTGGGCATGTAGTGCCAACAGGATTTGAGCCAGTGCTGTGGGTGGGGAGCTGCAGGTGCCCTGGAAAACTTCTGTGGAATCCTGCTGGGTTGGAGGGGCCAGATCCACAAAAGAGTGCAGGGGGTGGGTGGCAAGCTGTTAGCAAGCTGGGTGGAGAGTGCTGCATGCTGTGGTTCCTGCAGGTACCTGTGTGTCCAAGCCAGGGATGGGGGATTGGGGAGGGAAATGGGGCCTACCAGCTCTTTTGTTCTTGGACAAGTCTCCCAAAGTTCCTTGCCCCTCCAGTACCTGCTCTGAAATGACCAAATACATCTCCTTTCAGAATACCGCACGTGGTTTTCATACTGTTCCTTCTATGTTGTATCTCTGTGGGGCTGTTCTTTATACTGTCTCTTTGAGGGCTGGGACTCAGTTTCCTATTGGTTCCCAGCTCCTGCAGAGCTGAGCCTGCTGATTTTTAAAGTCTTACTGATCATAAAAATGTGTGAAGCCAGGATCCTCTAGCCTTCAAAGCCAAATGTTATGGGGATTCTTTTTTACAGTGCGGTCCCTGTGGGTGGGGTGCCCCGTGCAGGGTCCTCTTCTCTCCCCTCTTGGGCTTGCAGGTCCCTCCTGTGGACAGTCCTGCCAGTCTGTTTGGCTCCCCACCAAGTCTCAGCCCTTCTTCTTCTCTTTGATATGGCCTCTTTTCTACATTTAGCTGTGATAGTCTGTTCTGCCAGTCTTCTAGTTGTTTTCTGGATTATTTACACTGATGCGGGTGTTTTCTAGTTGTGTCCGTGGGACAGACGAGCCCAGGATCCTCCTCCTCCACCATCTTTCCTGAAGTCTAGATGGGTCCTTTTTATTTTTTCATCCATTCTGCTACCCTGCCTCTCTCGATTGCAGCAGTTAGGCCATTTAGATTTAAAGTAATTAGTGATAGGTATGTACTTATTGCCATTTTTAAATTTGTTTCCTGTGTTTCTTTTTTTAGTTCTTCATTGTTCCTTCTTCTCTTGATCTCTTTTTTAAGATTTTACTTTTTATTTTTTTTAATGTTTGTTTATTTTTGCGACAGAGCACAAGCAGGGGAGGGACAGAGAGAGGGGGGACAGAGGATCTGAAGTGGGCTGTGCAGTGAGCCCAACGTGAGGCTGGAACTCATGAACTGCGAGATCATGACCTGAGCCAAAGTCTGACGCTCAACTGACTGAGCCACCCAGGGGCCCCAAGATTTTATTTTTAAGTAATCTCTACACCCAATGTAGGGCTCAAACCAACAACCCTGAGATCAAGAGTCGAATGCCCCACTGACTGAACAAGCCATGCATCCCTTGTTCTCCTTTTTTGTGTTTGATGAGTTTCTACAGTGTTGTGTTTGGCTTTCTTTTTATTTTTTATATATCATCAGTTTTGGGTTTGTGGTTATGAGGTTTGGTCATTTCAGTTCAAATACATTCTAAAAAAAGAGGAAAAGAAAAAAAACTTTTTTTTCCATTCTTTTCCCTTTTTTACTCCCTTCTCCACACTTAATGTATATATTGTCACATTTTACCTCTTTTTATTCATAATTTTTTATGTCTAATTATAGCCATTTCTTTCCCACTCGAAGTCTCTTTAACATTGCTTGTGAAAGTGGTTTAGTGGTGATAAACTCCTTTATCGTTCATTTGTCTGGGAAACTTTATCTCTCCTTCAAATCTAAATGACAACCTTGCCAGTAAAGTATTCTTGGTTGCAGGTTTTTTCCTAAGCACTTTAAAATATCATGCACTCCCTTCTGGCCTGCAAAGTATCTGCTGAGAAATGAGCTGATAGCCTATAGGCTTTTCCCTTGTAGGTAACTTTTTGTTTCTCTTGCTGCTTTAAGATTCTCTCTTTAACGTTTACATTTTAAATATTGTGTGCCCGTGGTGTGGACCTCCTTGGGTTCATCTTATTTGGAATTCTGTGTCCTTTGGATTTGGATGTCTGTTTCCTTCCCTAGGTCAGGAAAGTTTTCAGTTATGATTTCTTTGAGTACGTTTTCTACACCTTTCTCTCTCTTTTCTTCTAGGTCCCTTATGATGTGAATGTTTGTTCTCTTGATGTTGTCCAAGAGATTTCTTAATCTATCCTCATTTTTAAAAATTCTTTTCTCTTTTTGCTGTTCAGTTTGTGTGCTTTCCATCGCCCTGTCTTCCAGATTGCTGATATGTTCTTCTGCATCTGCTGATCTGCTGTCCACTCTCTCTAGTGTGGTTTTTATTTCAGTTACTGTATTCTGCAACTCTGGTTTTTGAAAATATTTTCTATTCCTTTATTGAAGGACTTACTGAATTCTTCCCTTCTTTTCTCCAGCCCAGTATCTTTATGATCATTATTTTAAATTGTTTATCAGGCATATTGCTTATCTCTTTCATTTAGTTCTTTTTCTGAGGTTTTTTTCTTGTTCTTTCTTTTGGAACATATTCCTCTCTCTCCCCATTTTGCTTGACTTTTGGTGTTTCTATGGATTAGGCAGAAAGGCTAGTTCTCCTAAACTTGAAGGAGTGGTCTTGTATATGTTGTCCCCTCTGTAGACTGTGTGTGTGCTTGGTTACTTTTGCTGGCTGGCTGGAGCTGTGGCTGCATATGTTAGTTACTCTTTTAAACCATGGCTTTTTATAGAAAGAAGAAAAAATAATAAAATTAAAAATTTTAAAGAACTAAGAGGAAAAGAAAAAAAACCAAAAAGAACAAAAATAAAAACCAAACAAGACAAATTAAAAAAAATAAAATAATTTTTTAATTAAAAACAAAAATGTGGCTTAATTTCTGTGCTCCAGCACACAAGGTGGTTGTGTAGCCCTGGGTTAGCTGAGGTCACAAGCTCACTGTGAGCCAAGCCCTGTTCTGGTCTGGGCTTTTAAAAAAGGTAGAGTGGGAGAGAGCATCCCAGCTGTTCTCTGACCCTTTGAAACCATGACTTTTTTTCTGTGTCCCATTGTGACCAGGGTTGGTGTGGTCTTACATACCCTGGGCTTGCTGAGGTCAAAAGCTCCTGGTGATAACCATACATGCCAGTTACAGCATCCAGACCTACCAGGTATGCCATTCCTGTCTGGGCTTTTAAGGTAGTGGGGGAGAGAGTGCACCCGCAGCTACTTAGCCCTTTTAAACCTGGCTGTTTTTCTGTCCTTCAGTGCAACTGAGGCTGGTGTGGGCTTGCACACCCTGGGCTCACTGAAGCTGCAAGCCCACTGTGAGGACCAGACCAACCTGTTCCCGTGTCTGGACCCTGCTCCATTCTAGGCTTTTAAGGTGGTATGGAAACATCAACTGTGCATTCTCCAGTCCCTCTGACCTGGAGAACATTCCCACAGCTCCTGCACTGCTTAGCAGAGTTCTAGTGTTGTGTCTTTTATATGCTAGTTGCTCTTTAAAGCTGTGGCTGTTTTTTTTCTTTGCCCAAGGACAGAGGGATCTGTTCTTGGTTCCTCAGTACTGTCCCTCCCCACTGCTGTTCCCAGCGTGGGTACAGGGGTTCCCTTTGTTACTGTGACTCTTCTCTCTCTTGCTGTTCTCTCCATCTTTGGTTGTTCAGAAGCTGTCCAGTCAGCTCTCACTTCTTCTTCAGGAGGAATTGTTCTATTAATAGGTGCAAATCGGTGTGTGTTCCATGGAGGAGGTTAGTTCAGGGCCTTCCTACATTGGTCATCTTGTGCCTGGAGCCTTGGGCTTTGCCTTTTTCACTTAAGAATATGTCCAAGGGGCGCCTGGGTGGCACAGTCGGTTAAGCGTCCGACTTCAGCCAGGTCAAGATCTCACGGTCCGTGAGTTCGAGCCCCGCGTCGGGCTCTGGGCTGATGGCTCGGAGCCTGGAGCCTGTTTCCGTT
>NW_024420490.1:3615516-3656178 GCF_014898765.1 Herpailurus yagouaroundi | reverse complement strand
TCACTCCTTATTAGTTCAGAAAGATCTTCCTCTTTTTTTTTGTTTTTTTTTACACCTGCAAAGTGCTTCTCCACTGTGTGGATGTCCTGTAGTTTATTCCATCACTACAGGTACATGAGCCTCAGAAGAAGGGCTAATATCACTAATAAATAAATACTTCTTAAATACATCCATCTATGTATAGACATCTTGGTCATTTCCGATAGCTTGTGATTTTAAACAACACTACAGTGATTGATCTTTTTGTATTATCAGAGGTGTAGTTTTATTCCCCTCCAGATAGGTTGTACCAAGTTTGCATTTCCACCAGCACTGTTTGTGAGTGCCTGTCCGCACCTACCAGCCCCCAGTTTCACCAATAAAATATATATGTTGTCATATTGTTTAATTTTTGCCGATCTAATTAGGTGATAAATTGTCAGTGTTTGCATTTCTCTCATTGTGAGTTTGAACAGTTTTTCTTAAGTTTAAGCAACATTTTTGTGTTTTTTGAATTGTCTGTTCAAGGCTTTCCCCCATTTTTCTACTAGGTTTTTGTTCCTTTCTTTGTCCCTCAATTTTGAAGAGGTATTTATCTATTAGTGATAATAATCTTTTTTCTGTGGTACAAAGTGCATATATTTTCTACCAGTTTTTGCTTATCTTTTGTTTCTGGTGTTTGAGCATGCAAAAATATTTACTGTTCATCAATCTTTTACTGCCCCTGTATTTTGAGTCAGAGTTAGAAAGCCTTTTCCTAGACTGAGGTTAGAGAATAATTCACCTCAGGGTGCTTGGGTGGCTCAGTCCATCGAACATGCAACTGTTGACCTTGGGGTTGTAAGTTCGAGCCCCACGTTGGGTGTAGAGGTTACTTAAAAATAAAACCTTGAAAAAAAAGGAATAACTCACCCCTATTTTGCTCCAGTACTTGTATGGTTTCATTTTTTATGTTTAGGTCCCTCATCCATTAGGAACTTAATCTTGTGTATGATGTGAGGTATGGATCTCATTACATGGCTCTCAACCAGGGGCAATTTTGTCTTCCCAGGGGACGTTTGGCGGCACTGTCTGGAGACATTGTGGGTTGTCACAACGAGGGGGAAGAGTGCTCCTGGCATCTTTTGGGTAGGGGCCCAGCATGCTGCTAAACATCACAATGCACTGGACAGCCCCCACAGCAAAGAATTATCTGACTTGAAACATCAGTAGTGCCGAGACTGAGAAACTCTGGTGAAATTTTTCTACCAGTTGTTCTACCATCATTAAAAAAAAGCTCCCATCTTTTGCCTCAGTGTTTTGAGATACTGCCTTTATCGTAGATTATGTTTTCATATATACTTGGGTTGATTTCTGGATTTTGTATTCTTTTCTACTGGTATATTTTTCTACTCCTGTATCAGTACCACACTATCGTAATTATAAAGGCTTTAAAGATATTTTAATGCCTGGTAGAGCTACTCACCCTTATTGGTTTCCTTTGTCACTGTTTTCCTGGCTATTCTTGTATGTTTGTTTTTCCATGAGAACTTTAGTATCAATGGGTCTAACTCCATTTAAAAGGAAGCTTATTGGTATTTTTATTGGGATTGGATTAAATTTATGAATTAGAACTGACTTGCTTATAATGCTGAATCGTTCTATCCAAGGACAAGGGACATCCTTCCATTTGAGAAAGTCTAATTTTGTGTCTTTTAGGAATGCTTTATAGTTTTTCTTATACAGGTTTTGCACATTTCTGGTAAATTAATTCCTAAGTGTTTAGTCTTTGTTATTGCTATACACGGAGTTTTCTCTACTATTAGGTCTTTTAATTGGCTATCATTTGTGTAAATGAAGGGTATTGATTTTTGTGTGTTTGTATCCTACTACCTTACTGAATTCTTTTACTGTTTGAGTTTTATCATTGATTGTCTACCAGGAAAATCCTATAGTATCATATCATCTGCAACTAGATATAGCTTTACTTCTTCCTTCCTAATTCTTATGCCTGTAATTGATTGATTTTGTCTAATTCATTGATTAATCTCTCTAGTAAAATGCTGATTAGTAGCAGAGATAGTGAGCATCTTTGCCTTGTTCCTGATTTTAGTGGAAATGCCTGTAGTGTTTCCCCATTAAGATACTGGCTTTAGGACTAAGGTGTACATATTTTATTGTGTTAATGAAGTACCACTCAATTCCTATTTTCTCAAGTCTTTTTATAAAAATAGGTGTTAAATTTTATTTAAGGCCTCTCCAGCATCTATGGAGATAATCATATGGGTTTTTTTTCCTTTAGATCAATTAATATGGTATATGATACTAATAGATTTCTTAATATTAAACCAACCTTCCATTCCTAGAATAAATCCCATTTGGTCATGGTATATTAATTTCTTAATGTGGTATTCTGTTTGCCAACATTTAGTTTAGTATTTCCGCATTAATAATCATGAGTGATATTGGTCTATGGTTCCCTCCCCCTCCCTTCCTCCCAGTCTTTACCAGGTTTAGGTATCAAACCTTCATAAAAGATTTATAAAAGAAATGGGGAAGTTCTACTTTATTTTCAGTGCTCTGAAACAATTTGTAGGGCATTGGGATTATCTAAACTTTGAAGGTTTAGTAGAATTCCTCTGGAAAACCATCTGGCGGCCTGAGATTATCTCCTTTGCCACCCTTGAAGAAGGAGGACTCCCAGATGGACTTTAAAGTTGGGAAACAAACCTTGACTCTTCAGCTGACAGAGGGTTTTTTTAAAAAGCTAAATTGTGTGGTCAGTTTCCTGTGCATTCCCCTTGGAGAACTTTTATTTAAATCACATGTCAAGAAACCACTTGTAAGAGCTATGAGGCTGCTTTGGAGCCATCACCAAACAGAGGACACTGTAGCTCTTGAAAATTTACAATATCCCAGTGCACCCTTAGGAGCTCACTACAGTGCCCTGGAGTACCTCAGCACACAGTTTGGGAACCACAGGTATGTAAGCCTTCCCGTCTTTTTCCTACACGTGTGTGTGTGTGTGTGTGTGTGTGTGTATACTCACATATACACTCATATTTTTTGAGCTCATACTATACACAGTCTTATACACTGTTTAAAAATCTCTGATAAAATATATACATTTTCCATTTCATTGAGTGTTCTTTTTTTTAATTTTTTTTTAAGTTTATTTATTTTTAACAAGGACAGAGAGCGAGCATGAGCTGGGGAGGGCAGAGAGAGAGAGAGGCAGACACAGACTCCGAAGCAGGCTCCAGGCTCCAAGCTATCAGCACAGAGCCTGATGCGGGGCTCGAACTCACAAACCGTGAGATCATGACCTGGGCCGAAGTCAGATGCTTAACTGACTGAGCCACCCAGGCGCCCCATTGAGTGTTCTTTTATAACACTATTTTTGATATTGTATTCTATCCTAGAATATATCGGAATTAAGTATCTACTGTGGACATTTAACATAACTATTTTTCCTGTTCGAAAGAGTGCTTTGATGAACACCTTAGTGAATACATCTTTGCATACAGTCCCATTATTGCCTGGGGATAAATTCCTACACATAGAATTGCTGAATCAAAGAGTATTTTTTTAAAGATTTTATTTTTTTAACTAATCTCTATACCCAACGTAGAGCCTGAACCCACAATCCCAAAATCGAGAGTTGCACGCTCCACTGACTGAGCCAGCCAGCCGCCCCATCTTACAGGTTTTTTTTTTTTTTGGCCACTTTTATTTACTTTTTATTGAAGTATAATTGAGACACAATGTTACATTAGTTTCAGGGGTACAACAGTGACGTGACAAGTCTATGCTGCATTATGCTATGCTCACCCCAAGTGTAGCTACCATCTGACATCATACAACACTGTTATAATACCATTGATTTTATTCCCTGTACTGTATCTTTTATCCTCATGACTTATTCTATAACTGGAAGCCTGTACCTCCCACTGCCCTTCACCCATCCCTGGCAACCATCAGTTTGTTCTCTGTATTTATGGGTCTGTTTTCTGTTCATTCATTTGTTTTGGTTTTTAGATTCCACATAGAAGTAAAATCATATGGTATTTGTCTGACTTCACTTAGCATAATTTAGTATCTTATAGTTTTGACAATTATTGGGAAATTGCCCTCTAGAAAAAGTGTAACAACTTATACTCCCTCCAGTCTTATATGTGACTATATGTTAGAGTTTATCCTGATTATGAATATAGTTTCAGATATCTGTTTGTTTTAGGCACTATGCTGGGAACTTTTTCATATACAATTTAATTGTATTTATATAACATTGTATTAAGTCTTCTTAACAACCTTCTAAAATTGAAGTTATTATCCCCATTTTACAGACAAGAAACTGGGACTCAGAAAGATGTAACTTTTTCAAAATCACACAACTGAGAAAATGGTAGGGCTGGGATTTAAATCTAGTTAGACCCATAATCTTATTACTGTATATCACTGATACTTCACGAACTTGATTGGCTATTAATGATGGTGATGTCCAATACATATTGAGTACTTATTGTGCATCAGGTACTATTCGCGTGTACTAACACATTCAATCTTTGTTTCACACCTGTGAGGTACTGTGTACTATTAACCCTGAGACACTGAAATGATTAACTCCAGGGTCACACAGCTAGCTAACAAACGGTAGAGCTGGTGCTCACATCCAGGCAGTTTGACTTCACAGTCTATACCATTAATGAGCAAACTACAGTGTGTAGGGTGCAGGGTTGTGGAAGATCATGTATCAGAATCTCATTAGGAATGCTTTTTTAAAGGAAGAAAAAAAATGGCTCAACTAAAGTCTCACAGATGAAAGGAGAGTTACTGTCTAAGAAAACGTGTATCCAGCAATTTGCTGTGTAAGAAAAGGTCTATCTAGCAGTTTGGCTGCAAATGTCCAGTCCCTGTCCCCGCAGCCTTTTCTCTTGCAGCAATGTGCAGCCCTTGTGAGCCTAATGCATAGATCTGTGTTCTGTATTCTGCGTCCCCTCCAGGTCTGAGGGGTAGAACTTGAATGGAAGATCTTCCAGTGAACTTGGTGACCCAAACTCAGAGAAATGAAACAGTTAAAATTTCCCCAATTACTTGGAAATACTAAGTATTATCATTTGAGGTGGGTACACTTTCTGGTTTACATAAGTAAGATCTAGACCTCTTATTGATGTTTGTTGGGTCAATGAAGCACCTTCATTGTTATTCATGATTTTAGGCCTTTTCCTAGAGCCTTACTTTGGTATTTAGACTTTATTAAAAATTATGCAGATTATGACAAATGGTGATATTTTTATGTCATTTCTGTAAATGTTCAACATTCTCTCTCACCCGCCCCCCTGGAAAAAACAACTTAATGAGCCACAAAACATGTTATAATGAATGGAAAAATATTTTTAGCATTTTTATGCAGAAAATGCCTCATTAAAAGCAAATGCTTTAGCAAGCAGATTTGAGCTTAATAAGAACTTTTGTCGAGCAGGGGCTTTTGTGACAAATCACTAGCATGTGTAACTGCTCTATATAAAGACCTAGAAAGCCCTAAGAGTCTGTCACCTTCCTTTCTTACCCCTGGGCTGCACCGCAGCAGTGTAGTTGAGTGTGCTATGGCACCGAGTAGACTCGGTGAACCTGAAGTCTGTGAAGCCTAATGTCTGTGTGTTGTTCGCTATCACTCACTGTTTTATCCGGATATGGTACATCATGCAGATTCATTTAGATGAAGTCTCTTCTCAGCTGCATGTTTGGTGTCATGTGGTCCAAATATTTCGCATCTATTTTGCATAGTGTAAAAACCATAAAGGTGCAGGGTGTATTATCCTACATACAAACTTCATTTCATGTGAAAACCTCAACTTGGACCCACACTTGTAACTTCTTTAGATTTTGGCCTCAAACCAGAATGACAAAGGAGCAGGGATCCACCCACTCTGGCAGCCATGTGGGCTGACTGGGTCACAGAAGTCATCGCCCCTCCTCAGAGGGTCCGGTCCCAGTCCCTGCAGCCTTTTCTCTTGCAGCAGTGTGCAGCCCTTGTGAGCCTAATGCATCGATCTGTGTTCTGCGTCCCCTCCAGGTCTGAGGGGTAGAACTTGAATGGAAGATCAGTTCTATAGGTGAGCACTTATCCCCACCAAGGCCTTAGAAAGCACACCCAGGGTGATGGACTTAGTAGGTGTTCTGGGCTCATCTGTGGTCCATCCTTGGGGCTTGGGCTGCATTACAGCCACACCCACCCAGGCAAAGCTGAAATCACTAGCAGTGAGGGGGGCCCTCTGGTAACTGGTTACCCTGCAGAACTAGCCTCCCTTATAGAATGGGGAAGCATAAAATGATGAAATGGTTCATCTTCATATGTTAAGTTTTCACATCATTTTTTTCTCAGCCCACCCCCACCGAGTCATCCACACAATCGCCTGCCAGTTAGCGCTTAACATTCAACAGTAACAGTTAACATATATCGAGGTCTTACTCTGTGCCTGGCACTGTGCTACATTCTTTCCATGTCTTATCTCATTTCACCCTCAAACTTTATGAGGTAGATGCTGTTAATATCCCCATCTTAGAGAGGAGGGAACTGAAGGCTAAGAAGGAACCTGCCCTACGTCTTTTAGCTTGTATGCAGGAAATCTGGTGTTTGAAGCAAGTTTTTCCCTCCGACGTTAGAGTCCTCAATTATTGCTTTGCTGCATTGTGCAACCAGTTAACTAAAAAAATACTTCTGAATCCCCACTCTATTCTCCAAAAGACGCATGAATGAAAGAGGGGAGAAGAAACTCCAGTTGCTCTCAAATGCCCATGATTTGCTCTCTCACGTGGCCCAGCTTCATCCACTGTGACTCCCAAGACCCACTCATGCTTTCTGATGAGCAAGGACAGGGCTGCTGGCTGGCCGCCAAGCTCACCGTTAAGAAGTGCCGGTCCTTTACTTCGCGCCTCCTCTGGCTGTGAGCTGGGGGGTAGGCTGGCAGTGGAGGAGCCACTACAGAAAGGGGGACAGTGGCTCTCTGCTCCCGGCGATCGCTCCGGCTGCGGTGTTCTAGGGGCAGAAAAAGCAACGATACAGAAACATCCTTGGCATTTTCCATTTCTCTTTCCCCTTTGGGAGGATGAGCAAAAGGCTAGAAAAAAGTTTTTGCTAATCTAGCTCATCTGTATACCAAGTAAGATTTTTAGAATGGTTCCAAACTAAACGTTCACTTCACATTAATATGAAGACTGGCACTTACATTTTAGTGGGTCCATCTTGTAATCTTTCTACAAGATGGCTCAGAGTCTGGAAAAAGCAGTACATTTTTCAACATGCCTCATTTCAAAACAACGTGAGCAAAACAAAAAAAAAAAGTCTAGGACAACGGGGGAAGATTTGGTGACATTGATGCTGGAGTGGACAGTAGGCACAGACGTGCCAGAGTCTCCTGGGGAGTGCCAGAAACACACACTCCCAGCCATCCAGTAGGTGGTGGAGCCAGCTCACGCTGGCTCAGGAGTGCTGATTGCTAGGTGTTCAGGAATTTTGCAAACCAGTTTTGAAACTACTGGTGGCTTAGAAGTGGGCCACGGTGGGAGTATTTACATCACAGAAATTAGTGGGTACTACACATCAGGGCTTTTATCTTTCTATCATGCAATTATTTATTTATCTACATTTTCTTTTCTAGAAAACCTGTGACCACACCACTGCAGCCGTCTAAGCCCCATCATGTATAACACTCAAAGGGCTTTGAAATCCTGGGCTTCTAGAGAAAGTATAGGAATCCCAATGAGGACAGTTGGCCGATTTAGGAGTAAAGCTACCTCTGGGGAAAGCCAAGAAATTTCCATGCGTGGGATGAAGTGCTCCTGGCTTCTTAACAAGAATCACTGAGGCATCAAGAGCACAGTTTTGTTCTCTGGGTGTCTCAGCGAGCTCCAAAGCACACCCTGCCCAACACACCACACTAACAGCCACCCTGCCTGCCCAATCCAGCCTACACTCCTGCCCAGGGCCTGAAATCTTATGACCCCTCACAAGTCCAAGGTACAAAGTCACATACTGGTAGGTAGTCTTTGCTAAACTGCCGCCACAGCCAGTGTTCATCGGAAAGACCTTTTGAAATAAATGTCTTTCCACTGCCACCACCTGTTTTTCTCTGCAAGCAAGCAGTGGGCTTTTCTAAACGGGCAGCACAAAGAAAAAGGTACATTTTAAAATTCATAACGAGTAGAATACAGGTGTCACTGGTTAGGAAAAGGTCAGAGGAAGGGAGTCAGGAGGGACACATCAACTCAATTTCCCATTCAGTTGCTCCCTTCCTACACTTTCTTAAATCTCTCTCATTTGCCCGAGGCTGGGAAGAGGGAGGCTAGATTAATGACTCCCTAATAATACTTTTTTTTCTGGCGGTGGGGTGGGGAGAACATTCATCTACTGGAGTCTGAAACTGCAGTAGACTCTTGGTCGTTATTCCCTTAGGCTAATGGAACTTAGACCTCAGCCCTGAACCTTGAAAGGAAGGAAATATAAAATATAAATCTCTCTTTATAGCCACTTAGTAATTTCTCCCTCTCTCTTCTTAGAAACAAACAGTGGCATTACTTAAGCCATTTGGCTCTGAGCATAAAGAACTGCCAAGAAAAAAGTGGGGGGCGGGGGGGAGAGGAATCAGGTTCTAAATAATTTGAAATGCATTGAGGTGCAACTTGCTCTGGGAAGCCTTCTCTGAAGCTCCATGGCATGATCGGTCCTTTCCTCTGAGCACCCACATCCCTGTTGAATTCCCTGTTTACTACCTCACTAGACAGGCATTCCTCGTGGACAGGGCCCAAATGTTAGTTATTACCCTCTGAATCCTAGGTTTAGCACAATGCTTGGAGCTCAGTAGACTTTGTTTATGGGACTGCTATTGAGCAGATCTCAAAAGCAGCCAATTTCTAAGGTTCTGCTCTCAGTCCCATCAGCTCCCTCCTTATAGCCTCATCTCCAAAAGGAGCACAGTGCTGCCGCCACCACAGCTTCACTTGTCTCTGCTTCATTATCCACTCACTGCTGGTGGAAGCCAGGACCTTTGGGCTGTCCAAATAGAGAACCTACAGGGAGCTTACTCCGGCGTCTGCGGAGCAAGGCCCTTGTCGGCTAGCTATTAGTCACGGCCACCAGATGGCAGAAGTGGTATTCTGATGAATGCAGTGCTAAGCTACTATGTTTCCGGGACAAGGTTAAAAAAAAAAGTCACTTTCTAATTTTAATTCCACACTGCATGTTTTTAATTCTATGATGCCTATAATTCCTGTTTATGGCTCTCTGCAGTGCTATTAAAACTACTACACCCAAGATTTGCTGTTGAGACAACCTCAAAGAAAGCCAGTCTGGGAGGGCGAGACACAGCTCTGAGGTCTTCTTCCAAAACCCCAGGAGGCCCTGTATCCCTCTCAGTCCCCAGGAGGAAGTTCTGAGAAAACTGATATTGGCACTGGCTGTTCCTCAGTTCTGTCATTGAGTCCAAAGCTGACAACACAGTGAAATGGGATAGTGTACAAGCAGCTTGATGTTATCTGGTTGAATCTGGGAAAATCTAATCAGGGATGACTTATGAATAATAATAAAGGGATAAAAATAATTGTGTCTAAAGGGCTACCACAACTCAAGCTCTCTGATGATGGGATCAGAGAAAGTATTTAGTGAGAATGATCAGACTCCCCTGTCATCATTCTATGCCCTCTATGCTCAACCAGTTTTTTACAGAATTTGATTTACTTACATATTCATTGAGGACCTACTTTGTGTCAGGTTCATGCTAAGTGCTTTGAATAAAAATGAATAAGATCTCATCCTAGCTCTTCAGTTGCTCATGGATTAAGAGTGAAGATAGGCTTGTAAGAGGTTAGTTATAAGCTTGTAAGTGGCACGATTGGGAGGAGTCAAAGGATAGTATTAGGGGAAAGGGGCCTAATCGAGGCTGCAAAGGAATGGGGAGTATGTTAAGGAAGATTTCCAGAAGGTGGCCTGCACTAAAAATTTGGTAAAGAAGGACTTTTCAGCCAACCGTAAAATCGAAGTGACTCAACTTTAAAAATCAGTCAATAGTAAGAAGGCCAGAGATACCTCTAGAGGATACCCATCATCACTCTTCATCCTAAGTGTCACAGTATCTGCTACTAATAACCAAGGGGCATTTTTAGCAACAGTTGCGTTAGGGATATTAGTAGGTTAATTCTTTCATTAAAGGGGGAGAACACAGGGATATGGGAAAAGGGAGAAGTCATACACATGTGGAAGAAAATAAGCTGAAAACAAATTTGTCATTTCTCCATCCTGCTAGCGACATTATTTATTTTATTTGAATTGTAATGCTTTTGGAAAATACCATTCCTTAAAGGAACATAGGGAATTTGGAAAAAGGACATTGAATGTACAGATACCATCTGTCTCCACAGCGAAAATCTAAAGGCCGAAAAAGCTCGCATGCCAACTTCTCATACCCAATTTAGGGGTCTCTAAAAGGGTGATCCCAGTTTTTAATCTCCTTGTCCTAATTAGAATGGTTTTGAGCCCCTGGAAGGTAAGAGAAGGCTGTTATCTTCTACTTTGTTCTGTGCCTGTCTCTGGCTTTCTCAGAATGAAAGAGAAAGAGAAATATTTATTTTCCTAGGACACAGTGTATGGTGAGGAGGAAAAGAGCTCTGGCCGGGGGTCTGGAGGCCTGGCTCTGAGTCTTGGCACTCTACCTAAATGGGCTCTGTGTGACCCTAAGCGAGGTTTCGGACTTCTCCAAGCTGCCACTCACTCCGCTGTAGAATGGTTCTCAACAGGAGCGGGATCCCCTGGGGCAGGGGGTATGGGGGCAGGTTTAGGCAGGAGCCAAGGACGACAGCCCTCCTACAATGCACAGGATCTTCCTAAACAATGAAATAGTGCTCTAGGTCCCACAAATGTCCTATCAGAATTTCCTATAACAGAAAAGCCTAGAACCTATTTCTGAGTCAAATCTAATTCTCTTTAAATTATAATCCAAAGGTTTTTTTTCTAGTCTTTTTTTGCTCATGCTTAATATATGCAGAACATACCAGTTTTTATGGTTGTGTCCTCTGCCCTTTCATTTCCCTCTACTTTTTGTTCAGAATGGCTTCTGATTGTCTTGACTTAATCCAAACCTACTTTTGATAGGCACAGACATCTGACTGCTTCATTATGTCTTCTAGTGCAGTCGTGCCCAGGCATTGTATACTGCAAATATCAGAAATAATTTTCCTTTGAAATTCTTTTTATTATCATATTCAGATCATGCTATTTTTAATTATGTATATAATTACCCACGAATTTCATTTCAGGGTAGAAAAGGGATCATTTCGAAGTACTTGCTGTGTAACAAGGGATGGTGCCGGAACTGATGGCACAGAGAAAGAACCCCCCCCTCCCTCAGATGGACAAGCTCCTTGCCCTCTCCCTGAAAATCAACACCCCCAATCCCGGAATCAGTCACCTCTGCGCAGGGCTTGCGGGCTCTGCCGGGCACGGCGGTGCAGCTCCTCCACGCAGGGCGGCCTCGTGGCCGGGAGGAAGATGTTTCTCTGCTGGTGCCACGGGGCGCGGTAGTATACGCTCAGCTTACTCTCAATGTCCAGGTTGGAGACGGCTGTGAGACAGAGAGAGAAACGGGGTGTTATACATCACAAGCTTTAAATTGTGCATCTGGGGGCGCCTGGGTGGCGCAGTCGGTTAAGCGTCCGACTTCAGCCAGGTCGCGATCTCGCGGTCCGTGAGTTCGAGCCCCGCGTCAGGCTCTGGGCTGATGGCTCAGAGCCTGGAGCCTGTTTCCGATTCTGTGTCTGCCTCTCTCTCTGCCCCTCCCCCATTCATGCTCTGTCTCTCTCTGTCCCAAAAATAAATAAAACGTTGAAAAAAAAAATAAATAAATTGTGCATCTGGCAGACTCTGGGTGGGGAGGGGGGCAGGGGCAGGGAATCTGTGTGGAGTGGAAGTCCAGACTGCTGCATTCACATCAGGAACTCACACAAGGCTGGGGAAAGGTTTGTGGCTTACAGTATGGAAAAAGACACCCTTTGCCCCCGAGCTAAGGGATGGGAGACCCCAGGACACCAACCATCTGCCTGTGACCAGCTAACATCCTCTCCACACCTTTCATTTTATGCTCTCTGACACAGTCACTCATCAACCTGGACAAACTCCTGGCCAGCCTTGCTTAGGGGGTGGCATGGGAGGTCCTGCCTTCCAAGAATGCAGAGGAGCGCCTGCGTGGCTCAGTCGGTTAAGTGTCTGACTCTTGATTTCGGCTCAGGCCATGACCTCACGGTTCGTGAGTTTGAGCCCCGCATCGAGCCTGCTTGGGATTCTTTCTCTCTTCCCTCTGCCCCTCCCCTCCCCCATATAAATAAATGAACGTTTTTTAGAAAGTATGCAGACAAAAGCCTCAGGAATTAGTCAAAAAGGTCACCCCAGCTCCAGTCTTCTGGCCACAGGGCCTGGAACTATACTTCTGTACACCTGCTCCTGATGCCCACCTGAACTTTGCTTCTCCCCTGTTTTGTTGTCTCCTGTGACCCTGGGCCCCCAACCCTCACTGTTTCACCTTACCCTGCCTATCACCTGCCGACTCCATCGCCTGCTGTCTTTCGAAGCATTGCTCAGCTTCCCTAGTTTCATGCAGGGGAGAGGACATGCACTGAAGAGCCCATTACAGAGGTCCCAGGGGTTCAGTGAGGAAACCAGACAGCGCTGGTGAGAAGAGGTGTACCGTCCTTGCAACTCGTAGGGATGGAGGCCTCTTTCCCCCAAACACAGCATTTAAGCTCAAGGTCGTCTTTATGCACACTGAGTCTAGGATGGAGATCCACCATGAGTTGAAGACAAATTCTTATGGGAGGAAATGGTTCTAAGCAGGAAGATTTTGGTTAGGAAATTACTGCACAGAGGAATTCCGGAGCGCCTGGGCAGCTTGCCAGCCTCAGGAATGGTGAGAACTGGCCCCCAGTGCTTCACCTGCCAGGCCTGCTATCCAGACCAGACCCCTGTTCCTCCCAGTCTCGTCTCCTTCCACTGCTTTCCCTCTTTCCCCCAGTGTGTGATTTGGGGGTGTTCTGCCCAACCATTTATTCCCGTGCCCCAAACAAATTTTTGGCTCTTCTCTGATCCTTTTCTTTTTGAAGTCTGGTTTATCATTTCACTTGTCTGGGAAACCTTGCACAGAACCAGATAATCTACAGATAAAGCAGAAAGGCAAATGGAAAAGGAGGAACGATAGTTTTGTAGAAGGAAAATAGAAAAAAACTGGGGAAAATACAACCTTTGGATAATTAATCCCTCCCACCCAGTACTACATTTATGGCAGTTATTTTTGGTTTTGGTTTTGTTTTCTAATGCAGTCTTCAATAGTGGGGTTTTTTTCCCTAGAATAATGCATCATAACCACAAAGACTGCCAATAGAAACAAAGACATATTTCCCAAGATGCTAAAGAAACATCACATGGACAGGGTCAAAGGGACAACGCCATACCTCTAAAACAGTGCCATCCAACAGAAGTTTCTGTGATGATTAAATGCCCTATTAGCTGTGCCATCCAATGTGGTAGCCACTAGCCACACTGGCTATTAAACAATTTTTAATTTTTTAAAAATTTAAGTTTAAACAGCTATAGGTAGCTATTCTACTGGACAACCATAAACAAATACTCTGTTCTATTCTCTCACCTTCAACTACAGAGCAGATTACTCCCTTTGACCTAGATTGTTTTCTTCCTTGGTGTTTAATCTCCAAGAAGAAATTCAGGCCCAAGGGTTAGAGATCCCAGGATGATCTCCCTGGGTAGGGGAGAGTATTCTTAGGGCAAAGTTCTGTGGGGCCAAGCATAAAGGCAGCAACTTTTCTTTCTTGAGTTACTCTATAACTTCAACCCTTTCCTTGTAAACTGTAAGTGCTTGGTGAACCAATCAGGGGTCACTGAGTCCTGGGGATAAGAAACCCTGGGAGGAATCCCTGAGAGAGAGACCAGCCTCTTCAGGCCTCACATGAGGTGGGTAGAAAGGGCAGGCCACATCTGGATCAGAGCCTCCCTCCTCTCCCATGTAAAGTAGGGGAAGTGCTGAGACAGAGGCGTTATTTAGCCACCCTTGGAGAAATGCTCTGGTTCAGTGACCAAGATTGACTAAAAAGTCAGCCCCTGCCTGCATGCAGAGGTCATTAGCAGACTTAACAGAGGCAGGTGGGAATTCATGTGCTCATGACAGCTGGAAGAAGGGACTGAACGGAGAGCTTGTCTGGGGAAAAGAGGAGGCCAAGAAGCTCAGTGGGCAGTTCTAGGAATAGAGGGACTCCTGAGCACCTCCTCTCCCAGGCCCATCCTTTCAGGAAGGTAGGAGCCAGGATTCAGGGCTGGGTCCAGGTGACTTGGGGATAGATCAGAAGGCTATATAGCCCCTCATTCCCATAGCATCACTGATGAGCAGCTCAGGATGTTAACTTTTGATAGCCCCTCAGAAACCATGGTCAAGTGATCATGGCTCCTTAACCTCAGTGTGGGGAAGAGCTGGGCTCCTGCTATTTATTTCAGCGTTCATCTGAAGAAAAGACTCAACCAGAAGTGCTTGTCAGAAACACAGATTCCTGGGCTCCGGCCTAGACTTCCTGAACCAGAATTTCCAACAGAGGTCTAGTAATCTCTGTACTTGAAAAGTGCCTCAGATTAGTTTTTATCATGAGGCATATGTGAGAAGCACAGAACGTTAAGTGATGATGCCTTGGGATCTTATGAGTGAAAGGAGACGGGCAACACGGTAGGAGAGAAGAGACCGCTGCAAATGAAAACCTCTATCCACACCTGGGATGTTTTCCAAATAGCTCTTATGTCCTAGGCACAGTGCTGGGTGCTGGGATACAGCACAGAACAAAACCCACAAGAATCCTTGCCCTCCTGGAGCATCTGTTCTCTGGTTTTGTGGGAAAACGGTTTAGATGTAATCCTGCCTGGAGGCAGGAGGTTGGGAGAAGAGACCTCTGGCTGACTCCTGTGTTCTACTATTCTACCATTCCTGAGGGATAGTCTAAGACCTCTAGACTTCTAAAGGCCCTAACACCAAAAAGGTCATAGTCTCCACTCCTCCAACTCCACCTTTCTGCACAGGTTAATCCCAAATTAAAGCATAAATTAGCAATCACAAAACAAATGTAAAGAAGTTCTGTAAAATTCTCTTTCTTCGTTATTAAATATTAAATACAAAGTTATTTGGGGAAAAAAGCATTTTTCAGGTACCCCTGACTTGCTGATGCCATAAACACATTCTTGCTGTGCCTACTGGGCAAGGCAGCGCCGAGTTTCTGGGCTGCAACGCTCTGCCTGCTGCTCAGGGATGTGGATTCATAGATGCAAAGACTAACACAAGTTCCAGCACAGTCAGCCAAGTCACAGTTCCTAGGAAGACCCAGCTCTCTCAATGACAGCATTCAGGGCTGGGAATCCTTACCTCTCCCCATCCAGTCTGTTTCTTTATCTGCGGAGAAGCTATAATGGATTTCTGCCACGCATTAGCAGGTAAACATTTTACTCATCAGTTGCTACAATTGTGTTTATCTCTTAGACGGGGAAGGGAAGGAAAACTCTTTAATCCCTTTGCTTTCAGTTTTGTCCTTTGGTTACAGAGCATTAACTAGTATTATGTGTCCACTGGAGGCAGACATACAGGCACTAATGGAGCTCTTCCAGGGAAAACTCCCACTTTCCTTCTTAAAAAAAAAAAATGTATCCCTTTCTGTAAGTAACAGTTCAATGAAAGTTTAATACACTCATTCATAAGCTCATTGCCCCACTGCCATTTCAAAGTTGTCAGCCATCTTCACATGCACTCTGCACCCTTCTCTTCCCTGTTTAACAGTTACACCATGGCTCAGCCATGAGAGCTAGTGGGCTTAGTACTCCCAGTAATGTTCTTCCTCATAAAAATGCTACAAAGAGAAGCAAGAGTTTCTCCTCTGCTTATTTGGATACATCAGGGGCCCGTCTGTGGTAGGCAGAATTCTAGGAGAGCCTTCAAGATTCCTGTTCTCTTGTGTGTGTACCCTGTGTTGTCCCCCACCCCCCTTGAGTGTAGGTGGAACCTGGGAATTATGTTACATTATATGGCAATGGAGATTTTGAGATCCCTATTCCCGTGACTGTGAGTTAATCAAAAAGATAATTTTCTTGAGTGTATCTAGCCTAATCAGGTGAGCCCTTAAAAAAAAAAAAAGACAAGCAGCAGCAGAGAAATTTTCTTGTCGCCCTTGAAGAAACAAACCGCCACACTGTAGAGAAGGCTGAGTGGCAAATAATGGCAGACAGTAATAGCAGACGGCCTCCATTCTACAAATTCAAGGAAATTCGTTTTGCCAACAACCACTGCGCTTGGGGGAAGCCCCCAGGCCTCAGATGAGAACTCAGCCCCAACGAAAACCTTGACTGCAGACAACTGGGACCCTGAGCAGAGGACCCCAGTGGACCTGTGCCCAGACTCCAGACCCATGGAAACTTCAAGATAATAAATGGGTAGTGTTTTAAGCTGCTACATTTGTAATATGTTGTTATGCAATAGAAAACTAATCCACCCTCCCACTATTGCATCTATTTTCCTAGAGCCAGTTGCTTGCCTTGCCTGGTACTTGTCCTCTCCTTCCTTTGTTATTGCTCTCCAAAAAAGGGGTAGATAAGGGCATGGATTACAATGGGAAATAGGGCTATGTGTCTCATTTTTATCCCCTACAGCAGAAAAAAGGTTCTGGGCTGTTTCATTTCTCCTGTCCAAAACTATAGGCTCTCACTGGGAGCTCCGCTACATGCCAAGCTGGTCATCAGGTGTATTACGCTCATGGGATTTTCACACAACCTAAAGATTAAAGTACTACTCCCATTTTACAGATAAGGAAAAAGAAATCAGAGAGAGTATGTAAATTTCCAAAGTCTCACACACCTGGCCAGTGGATGATCTGGGACTAGAAATTCTGTCTGTTTGGCTTCCAAGCTGCTGCTCTTTCCCAAACAAGTACTGAAATGTTTGCCTAAACTAAGGCTGATTGGGGACGGGTGTAGAGTAGGCTGTCTGCCACATAAAAAGTATCTAGTGCTTCTCAAAATAAAAATCAAAGATTCTGAATTGCCACTGTCTATATCATGCATAGGATTAGGTGTAACCAAGGACTGAGTGAATCTTCCAGAAAGTGCCCAGAAGATCTGTCATATTCCAGAAATACAGACACCGTAAAACCAAACTGCTGAAAGAGAATACCATTGTAGGCAATGTCCACAGGGCAGTGAAAAGTCTTTATAGACTGAACTTAGTTCATTTCCCTGTCAAACTCTGAATATAATGTAATTGTCTAGACCTGATGCATAGTGATGTATTGAAAGCACAGATCTGGTCACTGGGTTCATCTGAAATGAAGTGACTTGGAAGTGGAGGAAAACTAGTGGCTGCCACTCTCTTGGAAGGGCCATTTCTAAGGACAGGAAGGGGCTCGCGTTTAGGAATGGTTGCGAAGGGGTAAAGATAAGGCGGAAATAGAATCTTGCCCTTGGCCTCTCCTGTCCTTCGAGGGCTGGTACTCATTCACTGCTGCTTTTTCTGGCCTCACTAACTCCTCATTCCCTTACAGGTTGATCAGCCCTAGGAGGAGTGCAAAATGCTGACCCCTGGCCTGTCTTCCAAGCCCCTCTGCACCCCTGCCGCTGACTCTTTCCCCGTGCTGCTCCTTCCTTCTCTCAAGCTCTCCAGAATTGAAAAGGGGAAGGTGGCAGCCGAAATCCAAGTCTGAATGCTGTGTGTGGTGAAAATTTCAGAGAGATGTCCAAAGGGATCCAGAAACGGAATTGCCTTTTGGATTTTTAAATATTCTCAGAGTGCCTACAGGTCTAACTACCCACGTCCACATAACTAACCTTCCTTCCCTCCCACCCATCACAAGGATTTCTTGCCGGGAACACATTTCTCCACAATCCCATCCACTCTGATGCCCTGTGACAGAAAGCAGCAGGGAATGTGTTAGCACACGAATATATTAAGGAGCATCTGAGAGGGTCAGTGTCACAGATACGTCACCGTCACCCATTTGCTCCCCAGGTCCCTGCTATGCTGAAGCCAATCCTCAGCCATAGTCAGCCTGGTAAGCAAAACAGAAATGTACTCCGGGTCTCTATTACTGCTGCCTGAGTCCTCAGATCTGTTGGGGAGCTAGGGAGGGAGGGTCTCACCAAGTGCAACCATTCATTCCCGCCTGCCCTTCCTTCCTTGGCAACCAGCCCCTTGCCTACTCTGCTTGGGGGTGTGGAGGAAGGAGCCAGATAGGGAGCATTGAGCTCCTGCCACTTCTAGAGCAGCCTGACACCAGAGCCGGGTTCCCAGTCTGTCCCTGCTGGACTTTTCTGGAGAACCACAGTAATTCAGAATTGTTTCCCACTGTGGACAAAGCATCCAATGGACCCCTCAGCATCAGAAAAATCTAGGCTTCCTAACAAGTTCCAGTGTCCTGAAACATTCCAGCACTCACAGAAAAGAACACGTCTTGTGTATTTATTTATACACTAAAAGGATCTAGAACGATTTTTCCCCTAAAAATATTTCCCCAACTTCTA
Organism: Herpailurus yagouaroundi; assembly: GCF_014898765.1. NCBI lineage: Eukaryota > Metazoa > Chordata > Mammalia > Carnivora > Felidae > Herpailurus > Herpailurus yagouaroundi. The sequence goes on along the minus strand of NW_024420490.1, from coordinate 3,637,625 downwards.
AAATAAAATAAGGCTGCATACTAGGAGTACTGTTTAATTATTGCTGTCACCATTGTTGCTGTCTTCGTGTCTGACATCCTGTGGAAAGACCACTAGAGGCCTGGGTCCTACTGGCAGTTCTGTGCCCTTACACGAGTCACTGAACCTTCCCAGGAGTCCACTTCCCCATCTTTACAAATGGCGGTTTGGACTCTCTCCTCACTGAGTCCTGTCCTGTGCTGCTTATGCCCGTTTTCTGCTGGTCACCAAGATAAGTGGGGCTGCAGTATGCCCAAGAAGGACTGTGTTCATGCTGGGGGAAAGACCCTGAGTTCTGGGATGGAAGGATGGGGACTCTTCACAGCAGCAGTGGATCCAAAACAAGTTACTCAATTCTTTAGGCCTCTGTACCCTCCTCTGCAAAGTGGGGAATCCTAGAGCCTTCCCGGCGTCGTTCAGAGGAGTCAATGAAACGACAAAGTCCTTGCCTCATCCCTGCTCACTAAATATTGTTCCCCTTCCTGAACTGGGAACAAAAGAAGACCAAGAAGCCAGGATTGGGGTCACAGTTCAAAAGAGGAAAGTCTGGAGCTCTCAAAGTTTCTTTTTTCTTTATTTGCCTGTCTTCTTGGTGAATGAAGTGTAAACAAAGATGAGGCCACTAGAGATCACTCTTTGGGGGAGGAGGGTCTTACAATCTGGAAGCTAGAAAGAAGGCTGCCCACAGTCAGGGAGCCCGTGGCCTCTCTGACAGGTCGCATGTCCCCAGTCTCTGCTGTGGGTTTACTGGGGCAGCATTCACTGTAAGGACTTGGAGATCCTAATTCTCTGAGTCACTGTCAGAGCTGCAGCACTATGCATTCTCGGAAGCGGTTTATAATTTGCTTGTTTATCTTCAGGTCATTCTGCTGCCATGTTCTACACCATGCACTTCCTCCAGAATGTAAGCATGTAGCCATCTGTCGCAGATCAGCTATTGTTTTAAGAAAATTCCTTTAGGCATCTAACAGGGGCCCTCGGAAATTAAAGAGTTCTGTGTTTTTTCAAACCATAGGGCATGACACATTAGTGGATTGTGAAATCCGTTCAGCAGGTCAAGACTAGCATTTTTAAAACAATGAAATAGAAGAGAATAGGATAGAAAATACCAAAATGCACCGCACGTAGTAAGTATTGTTTGGTGAAGCGATTGTTTCTGTCGCGGGTGCGCATGCTGGTAAAAATGTGTTTCTTGCAACGGGTAGCAGTCAACACACCGAAAGCTGCTGTTTGGGCCACCCCTCTCATGTACTGATGAGGAAATCAACAAAGATCTGGCCTGGGATCGCAGAACTGAGTTTTGGCAGAGGCAAAACCCAAGCTCAGGTCTCCTGACCCATGCACTTCCCTTGGCGACATCTTCCTCCCATGCCAGTGTCGAGCCTGGCTGTGGCGCCCTTCGGCTTGCTTAGTCACTATCTGCCACTCGACACATCCATCAGGTTCTACTTCCAAAACAAAACAAAACCCAGAACCTCTCCTCTGTTCTCTAAGAAATCAGTCCTCTGGATTTTAGGGTTCCAGAAGCGCTTCAGCCAGCTGAGCCAAGAACAGGTTCCTCTGGGATGCTGGTGCTGCCAGGAAGCAGACCACATTCAAGTAGCACGAGTTTAAAGAAGGAGAGGCCAAGGCAACAAGTAGGCATTAGGGTGAAAAATATTAAGTTAGTGACATTCCACTGTTTTGCTCAAAAAAACTATCTAAATAGCTCAATGTAGTAATTAGGCCAACCCCAAGGTTGGCTTTGCCAGAGAGGACAGCATGTTCTTAGTGGTAGAGTGCTTCCTTTCCAACAACCTTGCTGCAGATGACCAGCCCATCACCAAGAAGTGACACATTTGTTCCAGTTTTCAAGACATGCGTACAGGAGCTTCAACTAGAGAGGGACGGATGGGGGCTCGGCTCAACACTTGCTTCACCAGCCTCACATCCCTTAAAGAGATACAGGCGGTTTTATAGGTTTGCAAAAAGGTTCCGTGGAGAAAGGAGAACAATGATCAGAAATAAGGAATTTGATCTCTCAGGAGAACCAAATGGGTAGTTAAGAAATACTTCCAAGGGGTGCCTGGGTGGCTCAGTAGGTTAGGCATCCGACTTGAGCTGAGACCGTGATCTCGTGGTTCATGAGTTCCAGCCCCGCGTCGGGCTCTGTGCTATTGCAACAGAGCCTGCTTCAGATCCTCTTATCCCCTGCTCTCTCTGACCCTCGCATGTGTGCTCGCTCTCTCTCTCTCACACACACAAAATAAAAAAATAAACATTAGAAAAAGAAATACTTCCAAGATTTAGAAAAGGGTGAATATCACAAATCTGTTTTCACAATTTACAAACAACCAGGTGAGGTTGATGTTCTTCTTTCCTTTAAAAAATTTTTCTTAAATGTTTATTCATTTTTTGAGAGACAGAGAGGGACAGAGCATGAGTGGGGGAGGGGCAGAGAGAGAGGAAGACACAGAATCCAAAGCAGGCTCCAGGCACTGAGCTGTCAGCACAGAGCCTGACGTGGGGCTCGAACTCACGAACCGCGAGATCATGACCTGAGCTGAAGTCAGACACTTAACCCACTGAGCCACCCAGGCGCCCCTCTTCTTTCCTTTAAATTCAAGCAGGAAAATGGAGAGGAAAGAAGGCACTCTGGCCACTAAGATGAATATGGTGTTGTAAAGTCCCTTCATTTCTGCTCAAACTACAGATGTGATGTCATGCACATGGGCACCGGTGACATTCCAGAGAAGAAAGTGGAGCTGGAATGGGAGAAACAGGTCAGTGAACGCCTGTGAAAATCACCTATTTCAGAAGACATTGCACACAGCCACTGGATGTAAGAGGAAAGGGTTCTGTTTCCAGTATGGTACATGGAGCCTCTTGTTTTCTTGGACGGATGCCCTTGGCTTGGTTAAATTGTGAAGCAATAAGGTAATTAGCACATGACATCCAATTATGTATGCTAATAAATCTCCTCTCCTAGGTAGAGATTAGGCTCTTAAAATTTACTTAGAGATCATCAGTGACAATGAAAAATTTAAAAATACTTGCAAAAGACCCCATATACCACCTCCACTGCACTTACTTAGAATTATTATTTGCTAAGTAGTATCTTCGTAGGTAGAGGAGAAGTAATGCCCTTTAAGGGGCCAACAAAGAAGCTATGAATACATCAGCCTGCCAGCCAAAAGGAATTCTTTTCCAAGGACCTTTTCACTCCAAAAGCCTAGACATTTATAATGAGTTCTGTGCTCTCTATAAAAGACAAGGCATGGGGTGCCTAAAGTGGCTCAACTGGTTAAGCGTCCGACTCCGGTCATGATCTCATGGTTATGGCATCAAGCCCCATGCTGGGCTCCTTGCTAATCATGGAGCCTGCTTGGGATTCTCTCTCTGTCCCTACCCCACTTGCGCTAGCACGTGTGCATGCTTGCTCGCTCTCTGTCCCTCAAAATAAATTTTAAAAAAACACGAGGCATGATTTCTGAGTGAGGAACACTTAATGCATGATATATCAAATCTGGAATCAGAAAAGATGTGTTCTCTTGTGACTCAATTAGCTTTAGTCTAGCTGAGTCTGCGGTGATGCTCAGGGAGGCTCACTCTCCATGGACAGTGGCTCTTTCCCTATTTGCCCATGGAAGACAGACTCAGAGAATGAAGAGTTTGGTGTCCCCCAGAACAGGCACTGAGACAAAGGTTCGTGTCCAAGTTTATTTAGGAGAGAACTCTAGGAAGCTACCAATCAGGAGTAATGGGGAAGTGAGAAAAGGAAGGGAAGAAAGCCAATAAAGGGTGCACTCATGAACACAGTGAGGAACTGGGGCTGGATCTATTGGGAGCCAGTGCAGAACACACATTTTAGAGGTGAGGGAGTTGGGGGATTTATCTGCTACTTCTAGAAAAGCAGGCTCCCTGGCCAGAGAAAGCCCTCCAACAACAACTGCAGTGCCTGGGAGCTATAAATCAGGCTTCTGTGCACCGAAGTGGCAGGGCGAGGGAATGTGGTCAGGGTACCTGTAGTCTTGGGGGAGTTAGAAATGTAACCCTCACAGCACACAAACGTGCATTTCAGACCTGGGATGTCTCGCTTGTGCTGCTGGCTAATGTGTGAAGTTCTCCGGTGCCAAAATGGCTCCACATGGATTTGTTGTCAAAATCCCTTAAGCATGGCAGTGAGGAAACCTGGTCAGACAGCTCTGGATTCTGGTAGGAACATTACCTGAGAGGGCTGCAGCTTGGAGGCCTGCCTGGGTGAGGCTGCCTTCTGCAAGGGCAGAGACCGGGCCTCCTGGCTCTTCCCAAGGTGCCGCTTCCTGTGTGGCACTGAGCTGGACCTCTCAAGGTCTGTCTCCTCCTCTGTCAGAGTTTTAAGGTGTGATAAGGTGTCCCAGGTTCACTTTGCATGTTTGCTGCCCAGACATGGAATCAGCCCTTTCCCCACGAAGCCCTGGCTCCCGTCAGAGGGAACAGGCTTTAAGAGAGCACACTCTGCATGCCACGGGCACTCATTTTTGCCGGGTTGTCATTGACTCTGAGATTTCTCAATAGAGCTAGAGAATATGTAAGTTTCAGAAGGTGAAGATAAATCATGAGTTCAAACTGCTATTTCCAATTCAAATCTAAGATTACAGGTTTTAATTTAACTGCCTTGATTTTATAATTGATCTCTTTTCTCTTAGGCTAAAAATCTTGGTTGTTAATGACAGTGGCATAATTTCTTATTTGAATAGTCTCAAAATGACTACAATAAGACAACTGAATTCAGCCTTAGATTTCTTTCTGTTCTTTTGTCTTTAGGATATTTTCTACTGAAAATGGAGTACTTTGTTGAAAAGTCACATGCACTGGGGGCGCCTGGGCGGCTCAGTCAGTTGAGTGTCTGGCTTCAGTTCAGGTCATGATCTCACAGTCTGTGGGTTCGAGCCCCGCGTCAGGCTCTGTGCTGACAGCTCAGAGCCTAGAGCCTGCTTCGGATTCTGTGTCCCCCTCTCTCTCTGCCCCTCCCCTACTCATGCTCTCTCTGTCTCCGAAATAAATAAACATTTAAAAAAAGTTTAAAAAAAGTCACATGCATTGATTGAAGGTGTCAAATACAAAGATTGTTAAGGTCCTGTACATTCCTTTGGGTGCATAAAAAGAAAACTTGAGAGGCTCCTGGCCAGCCCATTCAGGTGGATCTAGTTCATAAATACCTATCTAGTTTCTGCATTTTAAAAATATTTGAGGAAGAGTATGTGCACACACAAGTTGGGGGAGGGGCAGACAGAGAGGAGAGAGAGAATCCCAAGCAGGCTCCATGTTGTCAGTGCAGAGCACGACGTGGGGCTCAATCTCACAAACCATGAGATGACCTGAGCCGAAATCAAGAGTTGGACGCTTAACTGACTGAGCCACCGAGGCGCCCCAAGAAGGCTGAGAGGCTCCTGGCCAGCCCATTCAGGTGGATCTAGTTCATAAATAACTGAATCTATCTAAAGTTTCTGCATTTTTAATTTATAGTTTACTTGAACAAACCATACATCTTGCCCTTCACACTCATCTGCCCCATGGGTTGCAATATTTAGAAATATGGGAGGTCCTTCTCTTCCTCCCTTGTCTCTTGGGCACTCTGCCACTGGGCCTTGGAGGAGCTGGACTGGCTTTGGTGAAACCCACAGAGCACAGAGAAACCCACGTGGTGATGAGGAGAGCCTTTGATCTCCAGAAGACTTGAAAACTCAAGCCTGGAGGTCTTGGCATATATCCCAGAGATCAAACACTTATGTTGGCACCTGCAGGGAAAAGGGAAATGAACTAGCCATTTTTGAATCCAGAGCCTGTGACAGAAATTCCACAAGCAATGACAGAACCTACTGTAGGCTACAGACCCATCAGGAGCTATGCATAGCCTCTCTGGGGACCCCTCTTACCAAGCATTTGGGTGAGTGGACCACACGGAGGGATCAGACCACTTCACCTACGAATGACTGTGAATAAGCCCAAATACCAAAACTGGGCTGAACCATATGAAATTGATAAAATAGTTGGATATTGTCAATTTCCTATGGTTCAACTTTCTAGTTCTTAAATAAGCAAATGAGGATCCCAAATTCAACAATCTTTCAAAATAGATAAATGACACCCTGTTTCTCCCTCCCAGGTTCAAGCAATTTCTGTCTTGCTTCTCTTCTCAGGTTGATTTATTAAGGAGGCAGTCAGAGGTGAGAGGAGAAGAGGGGGAAAAAAAAGTTACAGCAGGCAACTGATTCTAGAGGGTCACATTAGAGAGCAAGGGCCTTGGGCCCCAGAGATGGCTGGCATGGTTCAGAGGCTCACCAGCGATCTCAACCTTAGTCCCTCCAAGTACACTGGAGTCCCTGTCTAATCACACTTGGGTCTGGGAAATAGAATGTGTCACCTCTTATTAAGTTCAAGGTATTGTGCAGACATACTTTAAGAGAAACTATTGGTGCCCCTGGGAGTTCATAACCTAGTAGCCACACTAGACAGATTAGATGATAATCCCACATGGGATCAAGTGTGTACCCTGAGAGAGGCCCAGAGTGCCATACAGGTTCAACAGAAATGCTCTGGGGCTCAGAAAGGGGTACAGGGAAGAGGGAGAAGTGGGAGGAGGGCTGATAGGATTAGCAGCGAGGATGGAAAACACCTGAAGAGAACCGCATGGGATTTCCATTTTGAGGTAAAAAGTTTTTGAGTATTGGCAGTTCCTATGAGGCAACGCAACATGAGGGTATGAAAGAGTCAATGTGGGTCCCAGGAGAAGCTCACCACAGCTCGACCAGGAGTTGTATGAAGCAGAGGGGGGCAGGTTAGGGGCCACCAAAGAGGCAGATACCAGCACTTAATGAGCACGCACACGAACTGGGCACTGGCTTCAGCTCTTGAAAGAGGTAATCTCATTTGGTTCCCACAATAAAACCAGGAAGCACATGTGATTATCTGCAATTTACTGAAAAGGCGCAGAGAGGTTAAAAAAGTTGCCAAGGGCCCAAAGTTTATAAATGCTAGACCTGGGACTTGAAAGGAGTACATCTGATTCCAAAGCCCCACACAGGAGCAGCTGTCCATGAGGGAAGACCCCGGTCACCCCAGAAAGGGAGACCGAAGTCATTCAGTGGAAAGCCCTGGTGACTAGGATGAGGGACTTGCTATGCCACCGCAAGTATCTTAGTTGCCCCCAAAGCAGAGCTCAACACAACTTGTTTGAGGATAGAGATGGGATTTACTGGGTGTTTTCTGCATCCTCCAGCTAAACAACAGTCTAGAACGCTGATCTGTATGTTAAGGAGCTCAACTATGTGGCTTGAACGGACGTGTGCCTCAACTCTGTAAATAGTTCAATCTACATCTTGGGGCCTTTTCTGTCTTCTTTTAATTGACCCCCTTTCTTTCCCTGATCCCTTTTCTCCCAGACACATTCTATTCGGTACCCAGCTCAAGTTGGACCTCCTCCAAGAAGCCATTCAAGACCCCCAGGGCCCAGTTGGTTCATTCATTCACTGAGCAGTGAGTGATTAAGGACCTCCCATGTGCCAGGTAGTGTGCTAGCCACTGGGATACAGTGGTGGACATGACGGACAGAACCCTTGTCCTTGTGGAGCTTACATCTGGGTAGGAAGAATGCCAGGAAGTAAGTAGATTAATAAGAAAGGATGTAATCAGGTAGTAATAAGCACTTTGATGAGATAAAACGGGGGAATGTGAGAGAAAGCAAGGCTAGTGGGAGGCGTGGCATGGAAGGAATGACAGTGGATACCTAATGACCTAGAGGGCCTGAGATTCTCAACTAGGCATCAGAGATAACCAAGGTAAGGGAGAAAGAGGGTCACTGTCCATATGGAACTGACCTTTAGTGGAATGACCTCTTCCTCTAGCTCAGCATGGCAGTCCAGCCTAGCTGATTGCCAAAGTCATTTCCTCTTCTTCCTGGGCGCACAGCTAGACGGCATTTTCCAGCCTCTCTTGCAATAAAGTATGGCCCTGTGTTGGGAGCTAGCAGTAGAACGTGGGCAAAAGTGATGTGCACCACTTCCAGCACAGCCCATGAAAACCTCCCATACATTCTCCTTCATGTTCTTGAGACCAAAGAAGCTACATACTGAAGATGGTAGATTCCTAAGACAGGAAGAAGGAGCCCGGATCCTTGAACTCTAGCTAGGAGAGGAGATACTCACCAGTAAAGACAAACCAATCTTGGATAATATGCAAGTTATAAATAAACCTGAATTGTATTAAGCCACTGAGATATTGAGGGTTATTTGTTATAGCAGCTTGCACTATGCTGATTCACTGAAGCCAGTGTGTCATTGCCATGGCTACTCTTTTGGCCCCTTCTTGGCCTAGGACATGGCCCCTATCGTATTACTATTTACTTTCATACTTTTTGTTCACTTCTCCTTCCTGGAGGTCCCATCCCCTCAACTCAGATGGCAACGGTAGAGTCAGAGGCTTGCCCTTCTTAGGCAGGTGCTTTGATAGCTCATCTGGTCATTAAAGTGGGATTCTGTTTTCATTGCTGTATCACGTTAGTGGAGGCTTTTATGGCCCTTTAAGTCACTTGTACTTTTAAATAGGGGAATGATCAGTGCTTTCATCTTTTCTCTTTTAGTTTGCTTAGAAGACCTGTTTTCTAGACTACCACAAAGTACAGTCCTTCCTTATCTTGGTCTTTCCCCAAATTATGATAATTTCTGAGTTGGTGGGGTTGGAGTCAACATGACAGTATCATCCGTACGTGGTTGTAGTTACTTATTTCCCCATCAGACTGTTTGCTTTTTCAGGACAAAGAGTATTTCTTCTCTATATTTCAGCACTGTGTACAGTATTGGGCATATAGTAGGTGTTCAATAAATGCCTGCTGGATGAACAAATAAGGTTATATACAGTTGTTAAATATGCTGGTGTGCTATGGAAACAATTTGCAAAAGTCTTTGTTCTTCAGAAAACATCTCTGAAGCCACCCCTCAATTTACAGTAAGCATTAACAAAAGCTTTTTTTTTGGAAACCAGACACATAGAAGTCAGGCTGAATTAGAAGTTGCGCTGGGGCATCCACGGAAATGAGGACTAGGCGGGAGGGCACGCTCAACAGGACTCAACTTTCTTGCTGCGTTAAGTGCTGGCTTTTTTCCTACCTTCATTTGTTCTTTCTTCCCAAACCCTACCTCCAGATGACCTCTAGGAGTCTACAGGCAGAGTCCTTCTTTGTCCTGACACACACCTCCCTAAGTCACCGAGCCAGTGAAAACCGCGGGCACCTCGTTAGCCTAAACACCGTGCTTTATTTCTCTTCAGTGCCAATTGCTGGGCAGTGGATGAGTGGCCAGGAGTGCCTCCCACCAGCCCATGCTGAGACCCCTTCTCAGTGCCCCCAGAGCAAGTGGCCCAAGCCCACGTGGGCTCGTGCCTTTGGCCCTGGATAGCAACTTTGAGAGTCACAAGGCAGAGCTTCACTGGTAAGAGACACCAAGGCCAGATCAATTTGGCAAAGAAGCACAATCAGGACAGGAATCAGACTCATGTAGCAACAAAAATTCAGGTTAAAACACAGAAGTCATCCAACCTGCACAGCAAACGGCATGAGTCGATGACCTCAGCCCCCAGACCTGTTCTGAGCCCAAGCGGTGGTCCAAGTCACACGTAGGGTCACCTTACTTGTCCTAACAACAGATCAACCTCAGGAAGAGGGATTTGTGACAGAATTTCACCCACTACAGAAACAGCTGGCTAATCTGGTCATTCCAGTAATAAAGAAGAACCATTTATTATTTCATTACACTCACACAACCCATAAAACACCTTCTACACTGGCTGTTTCCCAAAAGTCGACAGTGAACTCAATCAAAGGTATAGATTCAGTCTTGTGTAGACACGGGACAGACCTCTTTTAGTGGGCTATCATGAGGCCCCTTCTGTCATTTTTGCAGGGAATTAAATATTTGGGCAGGGACGTTTACATGAAGATGTGAAGATACTGGAGAGAAAGCAGCTAGTACCTAAACACAACTTGGGAATCTCATTTTATTTAAGAATAAGTTTCAGTCAATGTTCTGACTTTTAAAACATTTTCATTCAAAGGCTGTCAAACCAATAGCTTTGGTAAGCACAACATTTATTTGCCTTTTATCCACCCAGGCAAAGGTTTGTTCTTTCTAGAACAAAAGCCACCTGGGGCAAGTGACATGCAGAGGTGCCAGATTCCCACCTCTGTCACCACTGTGTCAGCTTACCACTGTCCCCTCCCTGGTCTTTTTCAGATACTGGTTACTGGCCGAAGCCCATTCCAGAAATAGCAGTGTCCTCTGCGGCAGGAGGTTCTGCAAACCCACAGAGAACAGGACCCACTGGGGCTGTCCAGGCAAGCTGCCATGTCAGTGGTAACAAATTACAGAAGTTCTGTCCTCCTGGAGTGAATTTCAGCCAGTGGCCTGGAGCAGACAGTTCAGGGTCTGAACTGCGGGACTATCAGGGCCTTTTAATCACAAGTATGGGTCTGGGGCTGTGGAGTGGGTTGTGTTTATTTGGATACACCTCAAAAGGCTCATGTCCAAAGTTACAAAAATCCCACTTGAATAGTCAACTGTTAGTGAGGACTCAGGTTGTCAGGCCCTTCCGTTGCCTCCTTCCCTGGACTGCACTTCGTCAATCTTACTCTGCTTCCTTTCTGTGTCCCCTTCACACTCCTTTCCCTATTGTCTTGGGTGAGGGCCTGGGCTCTCTAACAGACCAAGACTAGCCTGACCTTTCTGGATATATTACATTTTCCATTCTGTAAAGAAACTTCTGTTGTTTGTGGTTTTTTTCCATTTGGCATATGGGGCAAAAGGAACAGCTATCGTGACCATGAAAAGAATGAAATCCTTGAGTACCCAGAAAAATGAGACCAAGAAACTGGAATGACTAATCATTCTCTGGTCTTCATCCTTATGCATTACAAAGGAAAACAACAGGGAAACAAAAGCAAAAATAAACTATTAGGACTCTATCGAAATAAAAAGCTTCTGCACACTGAAGGAAACAACAGCAGCAAAAGGCAACGTACGGAATGGGAGAAGACATTTGCCAATGAAATAACCAATAAAGGGTTACTATCCAAAATACATTAAAAAACTTGTAAAGCTCAACACCCCAAAACTAAATAATCCAATTAAAAATGGGCAGAAGACATGAACGCACATTACTCTGAAGAAGACCTACAGATGGCCAAGAGGCACATGAAAGATGCTCAACATCACTCATCATCTGGAAAATGCAAATCGAAACCACTGTGAGATACCACATCACACCTGTGTCAGCCAGGACCTGGAGAAAAAGCAGCCCTCGTATGCTGTGGTTGGTGGGAATGCAAACTGCACGGCCACTGTGGAAAACAGTATGGAGGTTCCTGAAAAAGTTAAAAATAGAACTAGCCTATGATCCAGCAATCTCACTACTAGGTATTTACTGGAAGAATACAAGAACACTAATTCTTTTTTTTTTTTTTTTTTTCAAAATTTTTATTTATTTTTGGGACAGAGAGAGACAGAGCATGAACGGGCGAGGGGCAGAGAGAGAGGGAGACACAGAATCGGAAACAGGCTCCAGGCTCCGAGCCACCAGCCCAGAGCCCGACGCGGGGCTCGAACTCACGGACCGCGAGATCGTGACCTGGCTGAAGTCGGACGCTTAACCGACTGCGCCACCCAGGCGCCCCACAAGAACACTAATTCTAAGGGATACATGCACCCCTTTGTTTACAGCAGCAGCATCTACAATAGCCAAGATACGGAAGCAGCCTAAGTGTCCATCGACTGGGGAAGTGTGTGAGTACGTGCGTGCGTGCGTGTAATGGAATATCATTCAGCCAAAATAAAGAATAAATCTTGCCATTTGCAATGACATGGGTGGAGTTAGAGTTATAATGCTAAGTGAAATATGTCCGAGAAAGACAAATATTACATGATTTCACTCATGTGGAATTTAAGAAACAAATGGGTAAAGGGAAAAAAAAAGAGACACAAACCAAGAAACAGACTCTTAACTATAGAGAACAAACTGATGGTGACCAGAGCGGAGGTGGGCAGGTGGATGGGTGAGACAGGTGATGGGGATTAAGGAGGGCACTTGTGATGAGCACTGGGTGATGGATGGAAGGGCTGAATCACTATATTGTACACGAGAAACTAAAATAACACTGTATGTTAACAAATTAAAATAAAAACTTAAGAAAAGCAAAACCAACAATTATTAATCAGGCACCTGCCACGGCCCTCCCTTGTGTAATGATCACCTTTGTTCCTGCAACTTATTTCTGTCCTGCTTCTCCCACACCTTGATATGAAGACGATAATGATGTCGATGACGGGTTTCCATCTTTCTCTGAATAGTCACTCATTCGACAAATAATCACTGAGCATCCACCGAGTGTCATCCCTGCCTGAGGCACCGAGAGACATGTGAGGGCTCTGTCCTCCTGGAGCTTGCTGTCTAGCAGGAGAGACGGATAACAAACGTACAGATAGAATATCAGGTGGCGTAAGTTCTGTGAGGAAGTCAGAAAGTGGGCTAAGGGGATGAAGAGTTGATGGGGTTGCTGTTGTGAAGAGGGTGGTGTCGCAGATAAGCCCAGCCACCGCCTTGCCGGCATCCTCTTGGCATTCGCCCCAAAGGCCGCTTCCCATGACCTCCTGAGACTCTCTGCCTGGGGGCGATTTTCCTTCTGGCAATGGGGGAATGCTGGGGCGCCAGCAGGGCAAGGAGTATTAGGGAATTCACGCCCTGGGAGCAGCCCTCCACAGTGTCAGATGCCCTCCTCTGAGGTTACGCTAAACTCAGAAGTGTGGTCTTCACCTCCCTCAGATTTCCTCAGCAGGACCGACTTCCAAGTGGCCCCAAGGTACTTGCTTGGTAGCACATCTCTGGTCCGTTCGTTCCCTCCTCTTTTGTCCCCATTCCCCAGCAGGTGTTACTTGGGTTGTGTGCTCAAACAAACCACTTGTACTCCCATCCTTGTCTCAGGATCTACTTGTGAGGGAACCCAAGCTAAGATAGGCAGTTAGGGAGGGCTTCTCTCAAAGGGGAGATCTGAGCAGATACCTGACCTGGTGAAGCAGGGAGCTAAGGGAAAATGTTCAGTAAGAGAATTTCAAGCAGAGAGAAGAGCAAAAGCAAAGGCTCCTGGGCTGGATCGTGTCTGAGCGTTTGAGGAAGAGTGAAGCCAGAGTGCAGGAATAGGATGGGTGAGGGGAAGGGCGGTAGGAAATGGCTTTCTTACGTAATTCATTTATAGTTACAGTATCTCTTCTAATCCTTCCTTTCACTATTGCCTCCAACTACTTCACTTCTCATTTCTCTGGGGGCTCATTTTCTGAGTTCTGCCATTTTATTTGCATCTGTTATTTCACTTATTTAAACGCGTCTACCGCTGACCAGTGCCTGGGAATGGGGAGAGAGTCCGCAGCCCTACTTAGGGAGGCAGCTTTCAGGGGGAAAAGCAACAGGCTCTCTGCATTCCGCCCCCCTAGTTTTTTTTTTTAAGATGGGAGATGGAGTTTCTCCTGTTCCTTCACCACCACTACCGGGAACAGCACCTTCTGCTGAGAAACCCAGCATGTGTCAAAATTTGAGCCACGTACTCTGCCTTCATCATCTCTGACCCTCATACTAAGTCTGCAAACCAAGCAGTAACTACCGCCCAACCAAGGAAGGCGACCCTCCTCCTCCTATTCCACCCTCCTGCAGCAGACAAGGTGATCCCCTCACACCTCTGGCTACACACGACACGTCCCAGCGGCAAATCCCGTGGCTGCCGTGCCCCTCGCCATGCGTTCCGGGCTCTGCCAAGGTGGCTACTTTGATCCTGAACGGGAGACTCCAGATCACAGAGGACAGGGAGTTCTCTCTAGGCGGCCGGCATGAGCTTAGCACAGATGCCTCCCAGAGCAGGACTGCTTTGCTGCCCCCCAGGAGGTTCGTCATCAAAACTTCCTGCCCTGACCCACATCGCGCCTGTCTCCATTCGTGCTTCTGGCTGGAGCTACTGGGGAACTGACAGCAGTCTATTAGTGCTCCAGTCTGCTCACAGTTCCTTCTGAAAGAGCTGGCATCTAAAAATGAGTTAGCAACATGCAAGCCCCGAGGTGGCAACCGTTAAGGCCTAAAAGGCAGGCCAGGGGGACTGGGCTCTACTGGCAGAACTGGTCTGTGAGCTGTGTGGGCAATCCTCAGTAAGTCTCTTATTGTCTCTAGGGATTAGGTTTCTCCAGGCTGGAAGCAACACTAGTTTCTGGGCTTCCTTTTACTCCTTCCCAATTGTCCTTCTTAGTGCTTACCAAATATCTATGTGCGCACCTATATTTTCCAGCTTCCTATGCAGTTACACTGGGGTCAAACGACAGAGTAGCAACTACTAGCCAGTGGGATGTGGGCAGAAGCAGCGTACGCCATTTGTAGGCTTGGTCTCTTGCTCTCTTTTCTTCTGTTCCTTAGAGGCTACATGTTCCGAGCTTAAATCAGACTTTGTGTGATGAAGAACTAGAACTTTTATTGTGTTCAAGTGCGGAGCTTTGTCGGTTTCAGAGCATAACAGCCCATCCTGATGAATACGGTTTTCCTTTATTCTACCCTTTCATTCATTCATTCATTCGTTCGTTCGTTCGTTCATTCACTTTCAGATGTCCTCCATTCACTTGATATTAATGAAGCGTCTACTACATGCTAGGCACTAGTACCTTCTCTTGAGAGTGTGTGTGTGCATATGTGTGCCCATGCACCTGCAGGTGGGGGAGGGGCAGAGAAAGAGGAGGGAGGACAGAGGATCCGAAGCAGACTCTGTGCTGACAGCAGACAGTCGGATGTGGGGCTCAAACTCACAAACTGTGAGATCACGAGCTGAGCCGATCTTGGACGCTCAACCGACTGAGCCACCCAGGCACCCCTAGGCACTAGTACTTTAGCACGAACAAACTTTAGGTTCTTCTCCTGGAGGAGCTGGGGGTCTGGGTAAAGAGGTGGATATGGGAACAGAGGTAATCATACAGTGAGAGAAGTGTGTACTAGGTGCATAACATTGTGTTGTACACAGAGAAAAATATTCAGGGGCCTTTATCTTGAGAAAACTTCAAGCACTTTACTCTTCCCAGCTTCGTTCTTTATTAGACTCCTTTCATGGAGGCAGGGCTCACCCTGAATACTGCACCAGTTCTAAAAGATCTGCACTGACTACCACCCTCCCCTTTCTACCAGCCCATTATTCCAAATCAATCTACCTGGAGTGCTATTTCTATAGGCCACACCCCTGTTTGAAAAATCATCCAGGGCGTTTTCATTGCCTACAAAAAGTCCCAACTTCTCAATATGGCGTTGATCCGGGTCTGAGCTATCTGACATCATTTTCCACTTCTCTTTCACCCAAAACTTCTCTTTCAACCAGACCGTTACGATCCACGTCCAACAACCCACACCACTGGAGATCCCACTCCATGTCTTTTCTCATACCGTTATTTCCTCGGGACTCACCTCCTCGTCTGCCTAAGTCCCCGATCTTCGAGTCTCACCTCAAGTGATATCCTTGGTCTTTCTGCCTACTCCAGGGTATGCTATTAATATAGTCAACAACTTAGATGACATGCATGATTCTTTACAACAACTAGCAGGAGAAATAGAAAATATAAATAGTCCTGTATCTCCTAAAGAACGTGAATTCTTAATCAAAATCCTTCCCACAAAGAAAATTCAAGGCCCAGATGGCTAGTGAATTCCATAAAACATTTTAGGAAGAAATAATATCAATTTACATGAATTCTTTCAGAAAATAGAGAAGGAGGAAACACTTCCCAACTCATATGAAGTCTTGATACCAAAACCTGATGAAGGTCATTTCGGAAAAATCTATAGCTAATCTCATGTTTAATGGTAAAACACTGAATGCATTCCCCTAAGACTGGGAAGAAATCAAACATCTACTCTCACTAGTGTATAAAACATAAGAAAGGAAATAGTAAATATTGTCATTGTCAGACAACATAATTGTGTAGGTTGAAAACCCTACAGAACCTATAAAAAAAAACCTGCTAGAACTGAAGAGTAAATTTAGAAAAGTCACTGAATATAAGGTCAATATATAAAATCAATTGTATTTACATATACTAGTAATGAAAAATTGGAGAATAAAAAGGAATACTATTTACAATAGTACCCAAAATATCAAATCTATAGGGATAAATCTAACAAGAGATGTGCAAGTCCTCTACACTAAAAACTGCAAGACATTGCTATGAGAAATTAAAGAAGATCTGTAAGATCAAAAGCTATGCTATATTCAGGGATCGGAGGACACTGTTAAAGATGTCCATTCTCCCCAAATTCATTAACAGATTCAAATCAATGGCTCATCAGAACCCCAGCTGTTTTTCTGAAGAAATTCATCAACAGGGGTGCCTGGATGGCTCCGTGGTTGAGCGTCCGACTTCGACTCAGGTCGTGATCTCAGGGTTTTTGAGTTTGAGCCCTGCATCTGGCTCTCTGCTGTCAGTGCAGAGTCCCTTCAGATCCTCTGTCCCCTCCCTCTCTGTATCTCCCCCACTCACTCCCAAAAATAAATAAAAACATTAAAAACAAAGAAATTCATGAACTGAATCTAAAATGCATGTGGAAACACATAGGTTCTAGAATAGCTAAAATAATCTTGAAAGAGATGAATAAATTTGGAGGATTTATACTACTTGATTTCAAGACTTACTGTAAATCTACAGAGGTCAAGACAGCGGGGCTTTGGCAAGACAGTAGACATATAGATCAATGGAGCAGAACAAAGAGTCCAGAAATTGACCCACATACATACAATTGAGTGATTTAAAAAAAAAAAAAGATGTTAAGTCAATTCGGTGGGGAAAAAGAAAAAAACATTTACACATGGTTCTGGAACAACTGAATGTACATATGGGAAAAAACTGAATTTTGAATCCATACACAAGAAGTAATTATAGAAGGATCATAGAACCAAACATAAAAGCTACAGCTATAAAACCTCTAGAAGAAAATGCATGAGAAAATCTTCATGAACTTGAGAGAAGCAGATTTCTCTGACAGGGCTCAAAAGGGACTAGCCATAAAAGAAAATACCGATGAATTGGACTCTGTCAAAATCTTAAAAATTCTACACACCACAAGAACACCATTGGAAAATAAATTGGCATGGCAGACTGTGAATAAACATTTGTAATCCATATATCTGACAAAGAACTTTCATTCAGAACATATAAAGAGCTACTACAAATCAATAATAAGAAGACAAAGAACCCAATTAAAAATGAGAAAAAGGATTAACTAGACATTTGAGAAGAGAAGATTCTGTCCAATAAGCACATAAAAAGGTATTCAATATTCTTCGTCATCAGAGAAATTCAAACTAAAACCACAGTGAGATACCATTTCACGAAATCCACTGGAATGACTGCTAATGTCCTAAGTGTTGGAGAGGATACAGAGCAGCTAGAACTCTGATAAGTTGCTGGTAGGAGTATAAAATGGTACAATCATTTTGGAGTAATCTCTGGCAGCTTCTTATAAAACTAAACATACACGTACCGTATGACTAAGCAATTTCATTCCTAGGTATTTACCCAGGAGAAATGAAAACTTAAATCCACAAAAAGATGTGTGCAAAAATATTCTCAGCAGCTTTATTCAGAATAGCCCCAAACCGGAAACAGCCCAACTAAATGGATAAACAAACTGTGGTACATTTCTACAATGGATTACTGCTCAGCAATAAAAAGGAATGAACTACGGATACCTTCAACAACATGGGTGAATTTTGAAAATATTTTGCTGAGTGAAAGAAGCTACACATTTTTTAAAAATCCTACTGTATGATTCAATTTATCTGAAGCTCTTGAACAGGCAAATCTAATCTATGTGAAATCAGGATAATAGTTGCCAAAGCGGGGGGAAGATTAGAAAGGGGCACTAAAAATTTGGGGGGGGGGGGTGACAGAAATGTACTATGGATTATTTCAGGAGGCGGTTACAGACATGTATGTGTCAGAGCTTGTTAAACTCAACCCTTAAGACCTGTATACAGCTTAACTGTACTTCAGTTCCATTTCAGTAAAAGAAATTACCCCCCCACCTGTCCCCAAAACACCACGCAGGGTGCTACTGTATTGTATTGTTATTTATTATTTTCATACGTGGTTGTCCATCTTAAACTTTCTGAGATCCCTCAGCAGGACCCCCACAATACTTAGGATTCAATATTTGTTGAATGAATGAATCAGTAATAATCAGGCAGTATGAAAGGGAAAGGAAAGGTAAAGAAAAATCAGAATATAACATGATACACATTTCCCCTGTTTCCATTTTCCTGGGAGTCAACACCATTTCAAACGCAGGTCCCCGTCTCCCAACACAAAACAATAACCCAATATCTAAGACATCATGCTTTTATTTACAATAAAAGAGGAGGCAAGGAAATAAGAGAAAGCTTTTGTCCCCTGTATTTTGTGGTAATACCACAAAATTATTACTCTGTTTCTTAACTCTAGCGAGAGAGACCAAAAGACATCTGATGAATCACCTTTTCATTCATAAAACCCTGCTTATATCTTTCATCGCTTTTATCCTCCTAGAATAATAGCAGAGAAACAGTACTTGATGGGCCTGCATTATCGGCTGCTATTGGAAAGGTCTAGATAAGAGTGCTGAACTACCTATTAGTATTCTGCGTGCACACCCTTCTCTATAACCCAGAGTCATCCGTTTCCTGGCAACCCTCAAAATTTCATTCTCATTGAATTGCTAGATCTTTATCAAAATATAATTAGAGCCTTAATTTGAAAGATAAATTTTGATTGCCAGTGCCATGCCCAGAGGAAGAAATAATCAGGTGGGAGAGAGCTTTGGTGCAATTGTTAACCATATAATCAATGTCATGAATCACCCTCCTTAAAAAAAAAAAAAA
Organism: Herpailurus yagouaroundi; assembly: GCF_014898765.1. NCBI lineage: Eukaryota > Metazoa > Chordata > Mammalia > Carnivora > Felidae > Herpailurus > Herpailurus yagouaroundi. The sequence goes on along the minus strand of NW_024420490.1, from coordinate 3,618,676 downwards.
AAAAAAAAAACTTTGGGGGAGAAAAACTTTGTGAGGGGTAGAGTGAGGAGGGGAGAAAGCATGGAGTCATCAGACCTACTTACGACTGTTACATTATGTTTGCTCATTTCTTCGTATCGTTGGTTAAGTATTTGTCCTCTCTTCCCAGCTAGAAGACTTTGGGGAAGACCTATGCTGTGTGTCCTACTTCTTTCTGTGTGTATCCCCAGTGGCCCGACCTGTAGTAGTAGGTAACCTGGTCTACAAGCCCCCTATCTCAGTCGGGTCAGGTTCCCTGGAAGTAGATTGTGACATAGACGTTGCTGGGTGCAAAGCTCAGAACAAAGGCATTTGATATCAACGCCAAGTGGGACTGGACACAGGGAGATGTGAGAGAAGGTGGGCTGTGACACAGGTACAGGCGAGGCTCGGCCAGTCCCAGGGCAAAGCGCCGGAGCCACCTTGGCCCCACAGAACTGTCGTGAATTGAGGCAAGGTGACCGGTTATCGGAGTGGTGCTGACCTGGGGAGGCATGTGACCTTGGGCAAGGTGGCTCTCTTTAGCCGAGGACAGTTCTGGAAGAGGGAACTGCTGTGAGCTGTTAGCCACCGGTGCCCAGCTCTGACTGGTGAGTGTTTGAGTCCTGAGGAGGAAGGGGGTCTGGGGGCAGCGGACTGCGGTGACTGAAGGGCCTGGGCAAGGCGCCGTGAAGTGGGGCCCTGGAGGACCAAGCGCATGAGCCCGTGTCTGCAGGGCTGCAGCTCTACCTCCTGAGGGGGCCAGGGGCTCCCGCCGTGCACGCTGTCACCAGGCAATGGGTGACCTGCCGGGGAAGAGTAGATGAGATCAGAAATATCCTTGTCTTCCGATCCAATTGTTACGCTACTGACTTTTCAGAAAGCATTCTTCGTTTATGTCTCGGGGTGGATACCGATACCTTTTTAAATAGTGAGACCTTTGGGAGCAAATATGGGAGAGGCAAGGGAAGCCAGGTGCTTCCAGCCCCTTTCCTTTTGGGCAGTCACACCCACAGCCTCAGGGCTTTATGGGCATAAATGGTTTGTCAGTTGGGGGACGGAGAAAGGACCAAGCATATATAATAGTCCTTCGCCACTGGAGTGAAAGGAATGGATTTTATTTAACCTACATTTTACTGTAGAGTCAACTTCTCCTGAAACCTACGGGAATCCTCGCGTTTGTAAATACAGCGGCTTCCGACTTCAGTGTGGGAGCCTGTCTCCACACCACGTGGCCTTCATGCCCACGGCTCCTTTCTCCGTCCTGGCATCTGGGTGGAGCCTGTGACTTGGCCTCATTCTGTTGGCAACACAAGTCACAGGCCCAGCCTGGAGGAGTCCCGGAAGCTTCTGCCTTTGCACTCTTGGGGACCCTAAACCGCTAGCTAAGAAGTCCAGTGACCCTGCTGGAGAGACTGTGTAGAGAGTCTGCTTGGAGGGGGAGAAGTCCCAAGTCAACACAGAAAGAGGAAGCAGCCGGCCAGCACCGCAGTTGAGCCCAGCACCCCGGTGACAATGCACCTGACCACCACCAAGAATCACGGGAACTGCCCAGTGAGCTCATCCCAGACTACAGAATCCTGAACCGGCGGATTGGCTTTTGTTTCCTAAGCCAGTAAGCCTTGGGGGTAGTTTCTTATGCCACAGTAAATAAAACAACCCCAACCAGCAATTACCTCAAGCCAAGTGACCATGTTCGCCTTGCCCCACCCCCACCAAATCACCAAGGTCCCTTTTAACCTCGCACTCGAGAGTCCTTCCCTCATGTGATGGCTGCTTTTTGCCAGGAAACCATCTTGTTATTACTTCACAGCAGGTGCTGCCTACCCCGTAATGAGTAGCCCAAAAATTTTTTAAGGAAAAAAAAAAAGTTTCACGGGGTTGTCAGAGCTGGAGGTTGGGGATTGGGCTTCCTCGAAGTAGCACAATCCTGTGTATCCATTTCATACGCGTGGGGCTCAAATTCATGCCTCAGCAGATTTATAAATGACTCCCTGTCATGGACCTTCAAGGTCACTCACCGAGAGAGGAAACTCAGAATATTAAAGCCTGAGTATCAGGGTCTACGTTGATTGGACACACCAGACAGGGCTAGACATGGAGTCCACCAGATCAGAGCGGCCGTGTAGTAAAATAATCCAGGGCTAGATTCCGGAGCCAAACTGCCTGGGATCAAATCCCAGATCTGTCACTTGTTATCCATAAAACCATAGGCAAATTACTTAATCTCTGTGCCTTAGCATCCTCATCGATAAAGTGAGGATAATAGTCCCTAGCTCCCAAGGTGACTGTGAAGATTAAATGAGTTAATATATGCACAAGGCATAGACCAGTACCCTGGCTATTCTAAACCTGACTATAAGGGGTTTGATACTTAACAACTGGGAAAAAGTCTCACGTGGATTTTAAATAATATGAATAGCTATTTCTAGAGATTGTACACAACGAAAGGCCATCTAGAGACTATACATCAGCTTTCTGAAGCTGTATCCTATATAACTTGGTTGTGATTCCAGCCCTGCCATAAACTAGCTGTGTCACATTGGGCAAGTGATTTATAACATGCGGATAATGACACAATGACCCCGCCTAAAAAGGCGAGATCAGAAGGTCCCTCCTCGGAGGTGTATCTCTATACCTTCCCAAATCCCCGTGAGACAGGAAAGGGCAGGTGGACTTACCACCATCGTAAAGATGGAGATCTGTATGTAGCTACACGACTTGTCCAGAGCCAAACTCAAGTCCCAGAGCAGAGCTAAGAAAGGGTGTCTTGCGTACCGGATGGCTTATGGCCATGGCACAGACTACGTTCCCCAGCCTCCCTGTCAGGTAGATGCGGCCAAGTGATTAAGTTCTGGAATGTGGGTGGAGATAAGGTGTCCTCCTTCAGGTAGTCCTCCGCGCTCTCTCGGTCCCCTTCTGGTGGCTGGGTGCAGAGCAACCCAGGAAGGACTCCAAGGCCCTATGGGATCCTAGAGCCACAAGAAGGCAGAAGATGGGGTTCCTTGTCATCACAAGCCAAAAGTCGATTAGACTTTATACGACAAGAAATAAATTGCCTTGTGTTAAGCTCCTGAGATTTGGGGCTTGTTACAATATTTGGCCTTCGCTGACCAACATGCCCAGTGTCTCTAATTAATACCAATTCAGGTTCTGAACTTCG
>NW_024420490.1:3555948-3615416 GCF_014898765.1 Herpailurus yagouaroundi | reverse complement strand
TTTTTTTAAGAGCAAAGGGTCACTGACATCTTATTTGGTACAGGCAGAGCAAAATTGATGACATTTTTGTAAAATCTGAATTCCAACACTTGGTCTTCCCATCTACTCTTCTAAGTGGGCCAGGGAGTTAGCCACTGTTGTACTGGGCCCTTTGGCTACATTGAATCAGCGGTAATTTTGCATCGTCTGTAGAGAACAAAACGATGGTGGGACCATTTCAAAGATAAAGTAGCAACTATTTTCAAGTCTCTACTAGATGACGAGAGGAACAACAGATTTCTCAGAGGTGTTTTCTGTTTCCTGGTCTCTTCCCTCCCCTGAATCAAGTTGTCTATCTTAATATTTGACCAGTGGTTATATTCCTGATGTACAGAAAATAAAGGTAAAATGTTAAAATCAAAATTCACTTTGAAAGGGAAGAGAGAATGACCTGGTAGGTTCTCTCTTGAATAGAGAACTAACAGTGGGGATTCACACCTTCCTTCCTAAATTCCCATATTCTTTAGTTTGTTTCTTTCACTGTAGAAAATTAGGCATTTACATTTTCAGCAATTACCGATGCATTTTTGCAAAAATAAAATACCATAATTCAATCAATCAAGAACAGAGGAGACCTTTTTTCTTCAAGCTGGACTTTGCCACCTTTGCTTCCAAAGAAAAGATGAGCGTGGGTTTTGAAAATAAATAATGGGAGAGGCCTAGCAGGCTCTCAGCATCCATGATCCACAGGAGTAGACCCGGGTTCCCGCCATCCACTGCGACCTTTCAAAAGGCCCCACTCCCTTCCCGTCTCCATTCCATGTGGTACCTTCTCCATCAGTGGGGGTGGCGCCCTTTAGACAGATGGGTACCCTTCAGTTACCAGGAAGAGGTTCATCACTCAACTGTCCAGGGCTTTCCATCTGGGAAGGAAAGAGTGGTATCCCGGCTACTATGTGCACTGAGGAAGTTGGCATGTGATTCAAGTGCCACCCTGGACCATTTGGTCCCTCTGTATTCTGGGCCAGACTCCTTTGCTGGGGCGTGGCCTGCTGGCCCTTGAAGCACAGAGGAGCAAGCCCCATATACATGGCTAGGTGGAACTCCTACCGAACGCAAAGTTGCAGATGCCCGTGGCCGGGGGCGGAGAAGGGGTCCCTGTCTGGGCTCCCATCCCCCAATCTTGCAGCTCAGTGGCTCTGGGCCTCACCCGGGAATGGACGAGACCGTTGCCCTTCTCACAGAGACCAGCACCACAACATCCCTGCCCTGCCCTCAGGCTGGACGCTGAACAGTTCTGAAGGGCGTGTGGGCCTGCTCTCCCGCTGCGAGGGGGGGGGGGGGGGTCCCAGGTCTGGCTCGCCCTCACGCAGCTGGGAAGGGAGACCCCATTCCTGTAAGAGCGGGGTCAAGGTAGGCTGCATCTCCAGCCGCGAGGCTATTTTTAGATGCTGTTATCTTGGCCCTGCTCACAAGCGGTTGTGAAAAGCAAACTGATGACCGGGAGGCACAAAACCGCAAAATAAAAACCTCGTGAAACAAGAGCTCCCAAACTCAAGCGCAAACCACACTATGGCTACGACACCGTGCACCAGCATGGCCGGCGCCGCTTAACCTTCCCCTAAGGGGACACCAGTTGGGGCTCTGCTCTTTTACTGCCCGCACATTCCTGGCCTGGGCAAGACCGGCTCTGGCCCACCAACTCTGGCAGGGCGCCTCCGCGAGGCCGCCCCACTCACGCCCACAGATGGTGACCCAGGTGGACAGGTGTACCAAAGGAGCAGGCTCAAAAGGGTTAACGCCGCCACAAAAGGAAGAGCTCCAGCTCTCTCGCCTCTCTCTTCCAGCTCATCCTAACCGTCCGTTTGCCTCACGGCATCACAGCCAGCTCCATGACAGTGAAACCCCTGCACAGGCAAAATGTCGCCCACCACCAAGTGGTAGGGCAGGAAAACAGGATGGAACACCTAGCTGGATTCCCGACTTCTCCCCAGCCGTCGGAGCTCCCGCAAGGCTGACCCTCAGGGCGCGCTCCCTTTCACAGAGCCCTCGAGTCCCCGTGCCCCCGGGAGGAAACCCACCCCCAGCCCCCGCAGCCGCCTCCGCTCAGCTGCTTTGGGCCTGGGTAGCCGCGTGGAAAAGTGCTGCCCCGCCCCAGAACCCGGGATGAGGGGTGAGGAGGAGGCGGCAAACTTCAAAGCTGCAGCTGCAATATGCTTAAAATAAAAGACCCCAGGAAGACAGAGCAGTTCCCCCTCGCCCCTCAGAGCTTAGCGCGGTCCACCTTGACCGCCTGCTCACCCTCACTCCGCTCTGCCGAGGGGAGCGGACTCTCAAACCTTGGCTAGGGGCCGGGGGGGGGGGGGGGGTAGATTCCCCCCTAGGCGGGCGCGCGCGCGCGGCGGGGCTGCGGCTCTGGCTTCCTCCGTCCCCCAAGTTCACCCACCACCCAGAGGTGTGAAACATTAGTTTAAAATGATGTCACCTGCCCATACCCCTTCCCCCCAGGCTAGTCCCATCTCACACACACCGGAGTGGCCTGGGCTGCGAGTCGCGGAGCATCCCGGGGGGTTGCGGTGGGGCACCGCGCCAAGGCTAGCCTCCGCGGGCGCCCGCTCAGGCTCGGGCTCGGCCCTGGGAAGCCCGCCCGCGCATCGTTCTCCCGGTGCAGAAATCCTACCGCCCGTGCGCCCTGGGCGCGCCGCCGGGCCCCGTGCCGGCTCCCCGGGAATGCGGCCGTCAGGTGAGGTAGGCATGCGTGCCGGCTCCGCAGCGAAGCAGCAGCTGGCTGGGGCGCTGGGCTCACGATCTGCCTCTTCTCCCTCTCCCCGCAAAGGAGAGGCCTCTCGGGGGCTTTCCAGCGCCTTGTTGCGTTAGGACCGCATTCCTTCTTCCTTTTGCCTTTTATCTTAGTTTCTCCTTCAGATGCAAAAAGGGAGATCGCGGGAGTCCATGCCCAGCTCCAGCCTAACTCGGTCCACAGGCAGAGAGAGAATTATGAATGGATGCTGCCTTCTGATGAGGAAGTCGACTGGGGAGGTCTCTGCGCACGGCGCGCTCCATCAAAGCCGGGGCATTGGCCCCTCCACTGCTTCAATGCTGCAGGCTGAGACACCTAATTGACCACTGGGAAATCAGGTGCCGGGAGACCTGGGCGGGACGTAGCCCCAGGGCCACGCTGAGATCGAGCGCCTCGCCCGCGTAGACAGCTTCGATTTACAGCCCAGTGAATGGAGGGGACTGCGGCAGCCAAACCTCCCGGGCAGCAGGCACGGTTGCACCAACGCTCTGCAGACAACCACCCGGCTCCGCGAACATCTCCCGGTTCCACTGGGCTAAAGTGGAACCTGCTAAAAATAATCCGTCCCCTGCCGCCAGCCGCAGTGAGCCGCAGGACTCGGCCCCCAGCCCCAAACTCGGCGGTGCGCGGGAGCGGGCCACAGAGCCGGCCCTGTGAGCCTAGACAAGCCGGGGGTTGCGGAGGATCCTGGGTCCGGATTTCGGGTACCTGTGCGTCTCCTCCTCCGGTGGTGCGGCCGCTGGGGCCGCGTGTTACCCATGCCCGGAGTGGCGGAGGGCTCGGCACATCACCAACAGGCTGGACCGGCCGCGGCTGCTCAGCACCGCACCCCCGTGGCTCCCTTCTCACCTCCCCTGTCCCCAGTCTCTGACCAACAGCATTAGAATCAGAGACGACGACGAGACGCCCGCGCCAACTCCTCCAGCCCCGGGGCAAGAGGGAAGACAGAGACTGGCGCGGAGCCCGCGCCCCGTGTGTAACAGGACTAGAGCAGCCCGCAAATTGTAACATTGCGTCCCTTCCCCCTCTTCATCCCCGGTCCCTGAGACCTCGCATGCTAGATACAACTCACCCTGCTCAGGCTTAAAAACACTGCAGAGACAATGCCTTCAGAGCCATGAACTGATCTCCAGGGAAGGGTGATTTACTAAGCCAGCTATGGTGTCGAACCAGGGCTAAAAACCACAGCAGTGCGTGCCCCTGCCTGAGGCTGCTAGGTTGTATATACGACAACGGCATGCGAAAGACCAAAAGCCGTTTCGGGCCACTGCAACACTTACGGGATATACCCCAACATGTAACACGGGGGAAAGACCAGGGAACGAAATCATCCCAAGATGGCTTGCGGGGCACAGCTGTAGGTAATTTGTCTTGATGCCTTGGAAACCCATTTCAGGAAAACATGACTATTTTCTGACCAGGTCGTCCGTCTTCAAAGAGGGAGGTTTATGCCCCAGGCTCATTTACATGTGTGGGCAGTACCCGGTCCGTGGGGCCTGCGACTCCTCCCTCCATCATTGACAAATTGTGGTGAAACACTTGACTTGCCAAGGTCATGAGAAATCACGGGGTTTGCAGGTGCACGGGTAGGGCACTTCCTAATTGGCATTACTATGAATTATGATCGTGGTCACATGAAATATCGCATGCAACCCGAGTTAGTCTAGGTTGGCTGCTGTCTTCTGACGCCACTCACACCAACCTCCTCGGACGGCTGCCAGCCTCCAGGAAGGATGGGGAATGTGGCCGGAGCCTCCCCGGGAGACAGTGTGTGGCTAGGACAGGAAGGACGGGGAGGGGAGAAGTGGCGTGGCCACCACTCCCCCAGTGAGGCTGAGAAGACAGCCATGAACCCCGAAGTTGACGGGGTCGGTGGGCAAAGGAAAAGAGGCCATCAGAATGAGAGGAGTCAGAGAAGCGAGAGAAGCGGGAGCCCGGGAGGCAGGGAGGGAGGGCCCTAACTCACAAGCCAAGGGACAAAACGGTTTCAAGAAGGCAGCATGATCCAGAGTGCCAGATGTCCGGCGAGAGGTCCACGGGAGCAGTTTTGCCCTCCAAGGGCAGACCTGGGCCTCTCAGACTTCCACAAGGACTGAGAGAGCGGAAAGCGTGGGGTGGGCGGGATACCAGTCAGAGCTTCTGAAAAGAAACGGGGGGGGGGGGTCTTTCCCTTGGGTTCGGTCACCAAAGGATCAGTGGCACCAGCAGCACCTGGGGGCTCGTGACACCAGCACCGGGGAGAGGCTCGCGGCAAGGCCTGAAGATCTGTGTGTTAACGCACGCCCAGACCCACTCCACCAGGGACACCGGGAGCTGCCCGCCTCAAGTGACTCCAACTACTCAGGCTTTGACGTGAGAATTTATGTTTCGGTGAGCAAAGTGGCCACCTTCTACAGCGATCCCTGGCAAGATCACAGGGAGCCGGTGGCCAAGTCACTAATCACACATCCCAAGGGTTGAACTGTGTTGCCCCAGGCTTTCAGGCCTGCTCTATCCAGGGAGAGCCTTGGCTGAACTCCGTGAAGCCATGAAAATGGCCATGTCCGCCCCTCCGCATTGATCTTTACGAGAGTGAGGTTGTTGTTAACAGCCACGATGAAAAGAAACGATGCCGCTGGGCTGCATTTGAATAAAGTTTTAGCAAGTCCCATGATGTAGATGAAAATACCTGGGCTTTTATCCCAGGAAGACCTGTGTTTGAATCCTAGCTCCTCCAGCTCTTAGCGGTGCGGCCTTGGGAAAATAACTTGACTTCTCTGAACCGTGGTCTCCTCCTTTGTAAATTGCAAACAGTAACACCTCACTCACAGGGCTGTCAGGGCGAGTAAACAGAATAATAGGTGGCACCTGGCACATGGTAAAAGCCCAACGAAGGCCGTTCCTTCCCAACTGCTGGAAGTCTCCACACGCACGTTTTCCCCCGTGTGGTGGTCAGGGTACCTGATTCTTCCTGTGGCTGAGGGGCCAAATAGAAGCCTTTATCGAACATCTCTCAGATGCCACGGACCGTGCGACGTGCTGGCAGGGACGGGGCGGAGTCTGGGCCCTGTCGGAGCTGGCATTCTGAGGGCAGAGGTTACGTCCCCGTCCGCATGGGTATCCCGCTTGTTTTGACTGGAAGCCAAGGATGCTGGGTCCCAGGAAGAAACAGTCGCACACGTGTCCTCCCTTAGGCCAGCGGTGACCTAGAGCGGGGATCAGAAACTCGTGCTGCGACGGGCCAGAGAGTAAAGACCGTAGTCTTGGCGGGCCACGCCACGTCTGTTGCAGCCGGTTCGCGCTGCTGTTGTGTGCAGCTCACGATGAACGGACGTGGCCGTGTTCCACTAAAACTTCATCCGCGGTAACAGGCAGTGGGTGAGATTGGGCCCACGGGCCACAGTCTGCCAGCCCATGCTCTGTATTGTGGCTCAGGACACAGATAGTCCCCTTTCCTGGTATTGCCAGGAAACACAGAGGTCTACGTGGGTGAGTTTGCGTGTGGCTAGTTTGTGCAACCACCAGCCCCTTGTTATTTGAAAGCCCAGTCTATACTCTCCCTGGAAGAAAGTGGCTAGTCAGTTCATAAGACCGTCTCCACCTTTCTCCCGCAGCCACCCTGCCTCCAGGCCCGGCCCACACAAACTCCCACCCGTTCCTCCGGACGCTCCCTTCTCTCCCCCGCTGGCTAGACACAGATGCTCTACGGGGGTGCTGGAACCCCGAGACGGAAGGAGCCCTGCCACCCAAATGACCGAAGGCTGACCTGCATGAGACTTCAGCGTACGTGAGGAAAAAGCCTCCGAAAGCGGCGAGGATTTTACTGCCAGAATTTGGCCTACCTTGAACGATTCGCTTCCCTATCTCTTTAATCAGATGACACGAAACACGATTTAATGCTTTGGTGATTACTTGGGGTCTTTATTAAGAAGGCTTATTATTGGTCTCTATGGTAACACATTTCAAAGCCTCCTTTTCAGATTTCCAAGCTCTTTCCTTGATATTCAGCTCTCCACTGGCATTCCCTTCTCACCCTCCTTCTAGCTCCTTCCCCACGGTTTGAATCCACAGCGAGCTGAAGAAAACAGACACCACGGCTCGGTAACATCTGTTCATCAAACAAGAGTTACTAATGGTTTGAGCAAGAACCCAGGCCAGGTTCTGAATCGACTGCATGGGCTTGCTGGCAACTATCTTGCAGCCTTGGGGAGCTCCCCCCTCACTTACCTTCAGGCTTAGAGCCGTGTTCCAGACGGCCGGAGCTACTGGAAGCCGAGCATCTCTGGAATCGGTGGGGCATTTCAGTATTACCAAGCCTACAGATTTTCAGTTTTTCCACTAGTCATCCTGGGGGAGTCCACAATAAAGCTTCTAGTTCCGTCCCTTGACATTCATGGGCTATTCGGCTTTCAAAACACTGCCACTTCCTGATTTTTCTGCATGGAGATTATACCCGTTATAGGGCCCAAATCTGTTTTAAACTCCCCTCTTCTGCTTCCTTGTTTCGCAGACACCAACAGACAGTAGTTGGCCCCTCGCCTAGAGGAGCTAGAAGAACGGACTTGAAAAAACTAAGTAATTCTATTCCTGTTCCAGAGGGGGAATTAACTTTATGTCTTGGGGCGATTTGCCAAGAAAACCGAGCTGGGCTTTCCACCTGGTCCTTGGATTATTCTGATGGTGGGGATGCGGTCCTCTCCCAGCGCAAGGTGGCACACAGCAGGGGAGTCGGTGGGGCAGACCGGTGACATGGAGACTGGAGGAAGCCGACGGTGTCCAAAGACCTCGACAGTCTGACTTTACTTTTTTACTGAAAGAACCAAGGTGACCACTTGGTCTGTTTCTTCATCTATGAGACAAGGAGGGTGGAGATGATCTATAAGGCTTTCTCTAGGTCTGGCATTCTGGAAGCCTATTGTTCTGTGAAACCTGGAACCCAAAATACCTTCTGAAATGGTTTCTGATCATCAGTGCTTTTAGTTCTCCTTCCCATTTCTGTGACCATTCCAAACTGACCGCTCCACACAGAAACTTTAGCACCTGCAAGGGCGATAATACATTCTGTGATCTGCCCAGGCTGGGTAAACTTTTTGCCCCAGAACGACCTTGTTCGTGACCTTGGGGATCCCAATGCGAGCTCTACTCCCCACCACGCTCTCCTTATGTTTATGTGGGGCGGATTCCCTGCTTTATTTATTCTCTTTGGTTCCAATGATGGAAACCCAGTTTTGCCTCCAAAGTTCACTTCCCCGAAGCCAGCTGGAATCCCCTTTGTGGCGATGGACGTGGCTGAGCCTCAACTCCCGTCTCTCTTTAGCGGCACGTTACTCTTGCCGTCTCCCCGCCACTGCTCACAAGAGACCCCACAACTTCCAGAAGAAATCAGTGCTATAAAATGGCTCACTCGTTCATAAGGAGCTATGTGTTTATTCATATATATTTTATATCATAACAAATGTAAATTAATTTCAGGGTACGACTATCCAAGCTTGTATGTATATGGCTGCCTGTATAAAATTTCTCTCTCAAAATTCTCCAAACCATCTGGCATAAACTACTGTATTGTGACCTGTTAAAATAAGTAACAGCTGCGATAATCCCTCTCGATTTATGGCGAGCTATAAAGCTTTGCATATACTGGCAATGCATATAAAATAATAAATAAAACCATTATCATTCTGTGCTGTCTTGGTGGGAATTATGATGATTTAGCCAAAATGGAGCCCTACGGAATGCATCAGAGGAGAAGCGGAGGTTTTGCCCAATCTGGCCTCCTCCAGCCCCCAAAGACCAACTTCACTACTTAGAGCTCTTAGATGTGTTTGAAAACCTCATCCAGTGTAAATGCATCCTTTCTGAGAGAACATCGTTCCCGTACGTTGTTGCCCAACTTCTATTATTTCAAAACCTGCTTTTCCGATGGTGGGTTTCCAGAATTCCACCAGACCAGAAAGAAAAACCAGCCATGCACAACTCAAAAACGTGAAATAATTTGTAGCACCGAAACAGAGAATTGTCTTGGAGTTGTTAACTTATGTAAGCTTATGTTTTTGCAAAGACTGCCAAGATCCCAGGTTGAAAACTACTATGTCAAAGTCATCTTTCAAAGATCTGCAATATGTGAAAACAAAAAGCCAGTATCTGGCAGGAAAAGGGACTGGGCAGCTTTGATTCTGTGTAGAAGATTCTGTGTAGAAAAGTGACTATGGTCGCTACCTGTGAATTTCAAAAAATTAAGGAGACGGAAGGAAACTAACATGAAATGGCTATTTACTGCAACAGCCGTATGCCTTAGGTAGTGTTCCCGTTTTATGCTTGAGGAAATTGATGCTTAGAGGGGTTAAGCCACTTGCCCAAGGCCATCCGGTTAATACTCTGGGGAGATGGGAGTCTGAACTCAGGTCCGCCTGAATCTAAGGTTCACGTTCTCTCTGCCTCACCACCTTGCCTCGCGGACAGCTGTCTGCAACCTTTTTCTGCCATGACCCATGCGACAGACTGATAGATGGTATTTACACGGATCATTCACTGTCATGGCCCGGGCCAATGACCGCCCCCGCTTCTTCCCCAGGTATAAAGTCTATGTGAATGTAAGTGAGAGTTACCTTATTAGTGGAAGAACTCCAGATCTGTTTTCATTTGTATATTTACAGAATTTGCAAATAAGGATGTTTGGTTATTATGGTAGATTTCAAAAACAGCTACAGTGCTTGTTAGTTCATTCCATCAGATTCTCTGCCTTGAATCTGAGCAGGCCTTAAGACTAGATTCGGGGGGCGCCTGGGTGGCGCAGTCGGTTAAGCGTCCGACTTCAGCCAGGTCACGATCTCGCGGTCCGTGAGTTCGAGCCCCGCGTCAGGCTCTGGGCTGATGGCTCGGAGCCTGGAGCCTGTTTCCGATTCTGTGTCTCCGTCTCTCTCTGCCCCTCCCCCGTTCATGCTCTGTCTCTCTCTGTCCCAAAAATAAATAGACGTTGAAAAAAAAAAATTAAAAAAAAAAAAAAAAAGACTAGATTCGGCCCACAGAATGCGCTAGAAGTGACAATGAATGTGTTCTGAGCCCGAGCCTCAAGAAGCCTTGCAGCTTCTACCTTTGCCAACCTTGGTGCCTACCCATGCTTACTGCCACTCTCCCTGGAGCATAGGCTAGTGCGTTGGACGACGACGCACGTGTGGCCCAGTGGCTCCCCTTATTCTGGTCTGCGGCCTGCTAACTACCAGACATGTGAAGGAGGCCAGCCTGGGTCATCCGGCCCCAGATGAATGACTACAGACGAAAAGTAAGCCCCGCAGAGTTCGACGGGGCCAGCCCAGAGCAGAAGAACCTCCCATTGATTTTCCAGCTACTAACCATGGGGGTGACTGGCCATACACAAAAGGTTACCTAAGGAAGTTATTTAAAATCAATTTCTAGTCACATGTGAAAACAAACACTGCTGGCTGAGAACTACTGGTTTGAACACAAATTCCATAAACTGAAGTGAAATAAAATAAAAACACACAGCCTTCTGTCCCAGAAGCCCACCTTCCCTCCTCCAACCCTGGGCTTCTCAGGCTGACAGTGAGTCACACGGTTTGGGGAAAAGAATCACCAAGGCGAGTGGCCCAGAACCACCCTCCGGAGACCGTCGGCGGATGGAAGGAAGTGAGGGAGAGATGATGTGCTGAAAGTCTACAAATGCCGACGCGTGACCCTGGAAGCCCTCCAGGAAACGGAGGAGCAACGCCACAGACCCAGAAAACCACAGAGTGTTAGCACGGGGCGTCGGTTTTGTCATATTCAACCACGGTGCTCATGCTCCTTAAGAAGACAGGGTATCCAGAGCCACAGGTCAGAGGAGGGGCAAGAGATGTCCACCCTCCCCTTCCCACACGCTTGGGAAACTTACAGATGGATGGAAATCAGCACTAGGAAGAAAGGAAGAAGTACAAACCAAATTAGGGCCGAACTGGACGGAGAAAGGAAGAAATAATGGTTCTCAACTTTGGCTGTAGGTTTTGCCATTTCAACTCTTGCAGTCTTCCTAATCGCTACATTAGTTACCAACTTTATTTGATAGGAAAAAAATGTTCAGCATTTGGAATTCTCACTGCTTTCAACAAAAGCTGTTCTTTTGAAGAAAATGCTGGTGAGTAATGATTAGTTCATTGTTCGCTATCTTCGCATGTGGATGCTTGGGCTTGTTGTTTCTTATTTTCTTAGGAAATCTGGGAACCTTTGAACTTTGAATAATTTCTTTTTTCTTTCTCTCGGTGCCCTCTAGTTATACAAACACAAAAATAATTACAGAGGCAGTATTTACATCTATACATCTATGGGTTTTTTTCATTTGGTATTTACAGTGCTGAGTGAATGAATTCATTTAGTTCATCTTCTTGGGAAAAGTGTATGTAATGAAAGGGGGGGGCGTCCCTTTTAGTGGACTCTGGCAAGGTTTTATAAGGAACATATAAAGGAGAAGGAGAGAGAAAGGAACCTTCTTTGTAGTCCTGAGAAAACATATTGGTCTGTACCCTAAACAGTTGTGCTACATTTGTGGTTTAAACACATCCTTACTATGTTCCAGAAAAGGGGATGTTTTACTGAAAAACTTTATGGGGGGGGGGGAACCGAACCTCTCTATAAGTGTTTGTAGTTTCTCACGGTTCAGGCTCTGAACTGGCTTTCCAACAACTTTTCCCAGTCTGAGAATGTGGCCGGGACAGCAGATTCAGGCTTTAAGCTGGGCCCTCCATTAGTTGCCTTCTAGGTGGAATCTGAATGGAAACTTCCAGATCGGGGCAGACATAAAAACAGTATTACATGCCCTATTGGTGGGGAAGGCTTAAGGATGAGGTCATTTAAGGATGGGGTCAAATCGAACAACAGAAAGAAAAATGACCCAGTGGGGAGAGTCCATGGTCCCTGTGGTGTCCTTGGAGCTACACTTCAGAAGCCAGGTAGAGAAGGCAGCAGCCTTGCTGGTCAGGGGCCCTCTACCCACGTTTTACCACCTGGGGTGTGACAAGGACGAGAAGTGAGGCAGCGTTTGGCCTGTTCTTGAAGGATTTTGCTTTACAGCAATTCACTTCTAAAAGGAAAAAGGGGAAGCAGTGGGAGGTTTCCAAAGAACAATTTCATAATAAACAGATCACATGTTAGAAAGCTGCCTTGCACCTAGGAGCTCCTTTACTCATAAATATTTATTTTTTCCCCCCTATTTATTTAAATTCCAGCTAGTTAACCTACAGGGCAATATTAGTCTCAGGGTAGAATTCAACGATTCATCATTTACATACAACAGCCGGTGCTCATCCCAACAAGCTCCTTCCTTAATCCCGGTCACTGTTGAACCCGTTCCCTCCCCCCACCCCACCCACCTCCATCAGGTTGTTCTCTATAGTTAAGAGTCTGTTTCTCAGTTTGCCTCTCTTTCTTTCCCATGTTCATCTGTTTTGTTTCTTAAATTCCACATGAGTGAAATCAGATGGTGTTTGTCTGACCGACTTATTTCGCTTAGCATAATACTCTTGAGCTCCACCCGTCACCGCAAATGGCAAGATTTCATTCTTTTTTATGGCCGAGTAATATTCCATTGTGTATACACCACCTCTTCCCTATCCACTCATCGGTCAGCGGACATGTGGGCTCTTTCCATAATTTGGCTATTGTCGATAACGCTGCTATAGACATGGGAGTGCATGTATCCCTTCGAATCAGAATTTTTGTGCCCTTTGGATAAATACCTAGTAGTGCGACTGCCGGATCGTAGGGTGATTCTATTTTTAAGTTTTTGAGGAACCTCCATACTGTTTTCCAGAGTGACTACACCCGTTTGCATCCCCACCAACAGTGTAACAGGGTTCCCCTCATAAATATTTCTTAATAAGATTTTTTAAATTGATTTTTTTAAAGGAGAGACAACTAGATGGTTCAGGTATTCATTAGTCTCAGAGAGGGAACAGTTTTAGGATCATAGAGATGCAAATGTCACTAAGATTTGTAAGAATGAATTTTTCTGGCCTCTTGGGAAGGTTACTACACATCCAGGGGGGTCCAATGATGACGATACTGGTAGAACCCTGAGAGATGTAAGGGAGGGACTAATCTGAGGCCATCTCAGCCCGCTCCAATGATTCTGGGATGCCACTCTGCGTCTCTGGCTTTCGACTTCCTTCCCCACTCCCTCTGGCCATGGACAGCAAGCCCTAATAGTGAAGCTGTAGGATGTGGGATTTGATGCCTGATTACAGTCTGTCTCCGGCCTTAGACTGGCCCAGAGTACATTTGTAAGCTTTTCTTTTTAACTCAGGACACATTTTCCCATGGAAAAGAAGTTACAAATGGCATTTAGAGTTCCAGGGTGGCCCATCAAGGCTTATTTCCTCCCCAGTATTGCTGGGGAGACACGCATGTGCAGTGAAAGAGAGTGGAAAACAATACAGGTGTTATGATAGCAAATAAATGTTAACATAACTCAAGAAGATGGTTTTCAAAATTAATCTTGGGGTGCCTGGGTGGCTCAGTCGGTTAAGCATCCGGCTTTGACTCAAGTCATGATCTCACAGTCGTGGGTTCAAGCCCGCGTCCAGCTCTGGGCTGACAGCTCAGAGCCCGGAGCCTGCTTCGGACTCTGTGTCTCCCTCTCTCTCTGTCCCTCCCGCTCATGCGCTGTCTCTCTCTCTCAAACATAAACATGCAAAAAGTAAAAAAATAAAAAGAATAAAAATTAATCTTAAATGCTGGTGCCCGATAAAATGTAAGACTAACTAGAGAAAGAGTAGTCAGATGATAGAGACCTTGGGGTCTACAGCTGGAGCGTGTGCCTCTTTGAGGATTAATGACACTGATTGTTTACCATGACCAGTATCAGTAGAAAGAGTCACTCATTCCAAGAAAACAGTACTTCTCGAGTACTTCAAATGCTCTAGGCAATACTATGCCAGAGATGACAGGCCTAGTTCCTACTTTGAAGAAGCCCATAGAATGGCTGACTAAAAAGATACTATACTATGTACGTGTTTTTCAGAGGGAATCACACATCCTCCCGAGGTACACTGTGTTGTGTCTGGGGGCTCAGGGAGCCACAGGATAGATGTGGGGGGAGCTTCCTGAACCACTAGTTTTACTCAGTAATTGTTGGGGGGGAGATTATTTTATATTAAATAATTAGGGAATAGTGCTAATTTCATAGGAATGTTTAGGACGATGCATATGGTTATAAAGAAATCTTAAGATCTACAGAAGGTTGGTGTGGGCCATACCTGGCCGTGCCCATGTCCTCCCTCCTTCTCCACCCTTTGGCTCAGATCCCCTCAGGGGTACTCGTTCATTCTCTGCCCTTGGAAGCACCACTAAAATACACGCACGCACAGCATAAGGGCCATGGACAGGGAGAAGTGTGAATCACCCGGGTAATTTCAGGAAGGGCTTCCCAAGGAAGGTGACGCTGAAGCCACGGCTTCCGAAATGATGAGGAGTTGGCCAGGTGAGAGAGGTCATGAAAGCATTCTAGAGAGGCCAAAAGCACCGTCACAAAGGTCCTGAAGCTCACACAGGCCTGGAAGCGGGGGAGAGAGCAGGTGCGATGGGAAGATGCACGCGATCCGGCGTGGCTGGCGCGCCGGCCGGTGGACCCGGCTTCAAGGTCACGTGCGCTATCATCTCAAAGCGCAAGAAAGGATGGGGAGTCCAGGACCTCTGCATCCTAGCCAACAGGGGCTCTGGTGGCCCAGGGCAGCTTGGTGGCCGGCCAGAACAAGTGGCCTTGGGACATCTGGGAAAGCAGATGGAGGTATGAAGACGGCCGAGCGTAG
Source organism: Herpailurus yagouaroundi (assembly GCF_014898765.1). Lineage (NCBI taxonomy): Eukaryota > Metazoa > Chordata > Mammalia > Carnivora > Felidae > Herpailurus > Herpailurus yagouaroundi. Next base: position 3,600,863 of record NW_024420490.1, on the reverse strand, counting down.
CAGGGAGATGCTGAAAAATAAATGGGGCTTTGTAACTCCAAGACGAGCCGTAATCGTATCTGCTACTTGTTACTTTGCTCCGAAACTTCGAATGAGATAAACTAAAATCCCCGCCACAACCCTCCCCTGGGAAATGAATATTTGAACAACATACCATTGATAAACAATGCTGAGTAATGAACGTAGCAGCGACGGGGCAGTCAAGTTAATTGGCAGAAAGTTCGAGAGTCATTACTGGCAACTGAAAGAGAAAGTAAAAGGCCTCACCTCCCCCCTCTCCATTTTCTCAAGACATCCGACACTACTGGTCCTGTCCCTTGTCTGACACCTCTTCTGAGCTCACAGGCATAGTTTGGTGAGGGCCATCTCGGCTGATGGGTGTTCGCTCCCTCGCACCAAAAGAAAGTTTGCTTCTGCTTTGGTTGATCTAAGCACAGGTCACAGCATGTGTTTTGATATTTAACCTGTATGACAGCCTTAGAACACCACACCTACATTCAGTCCGGGGGTCATCATTTTCACACTGTTGCCGGCGGTATCACCTGGTGGTAAACAGCGTGGGTTTTGGAGTCAGACGGACCTGGTCCAAATCCTGACTCTGCAACGTCCGAGCTATAATCCCGGCAAGTTACATTAATACCCTAAGCCTCACTTTCCCCATCTACGTCACAAGCAAAATAGCTGTGCCTGCAGCAGAGGGCCACACTGAGGACAAGGAAGACAGCGCAATCAGCACAGCCCCGCTGAGCACACAAGAAGGGGTCATTGGAGGAGTTTTAATATTAACATCCTGGTTTTCCCCGACCGCGGGGTCTAAAATCCCCTTGGTCCCAACTGTCAACGGACAAGCTCTTCTCAAACACATGATACTGATCATTTACGGTGCAAAAGTACTCAGCCTTCTATCTTAACTGCCGCACTTTATGTTAATCAAGTGCGAGAAACAGGTTTTGTTGCTTCTTTCTGGAAACATCTTTCCTTTGTGACCCAGATGGAACCACTGGAGGATAAACAGATTAAAAGAAAAAAAAATACCCCGAGTGAATATTTTTTGAAGTTGCTAAAATAAGTTACTGAAAACAAAGACCCAAGAGAAGTGGGAGCATAAGCTATGGGTTTTATGTTTACACCTTCGCTCAAATACCCACCCATTACCGAAACCGTAAGTCGGTGTAGAAGATGTTATATTGGGAAGTAGGGTAGGGTTCAAAACATCTTTTGATACTTGGTTGAGTCTGCTTTCACTGTGCTGGAGGTGAACTGATATTAACCAAAGTGTGCCAAGATATGAAAGATGAGAATCAGCCTCAGAAAAAGTGGGGTAAGAGCAGAGGGAAAAGGGTTTTATTCGCAGTGACTGACAGCATCATTTGTCTCCGAGGGACCCCGAAGGCTCTGCTCACACACTTCTGACACCACCTCCCAATGATGACGCTGACGACGAGGATGACAGCGACAGCAAACACTGATTCGGTCCCTGGCCTGGGTCCGGCCCGCGCTATGTGCTTTCTTTGCCGGACGGCACTCGGTCTTCCCGACGAGCCTATCAGATCTTGCAGAACAGACTGCAGCTGAGAGAGAGAAAACCCCAGAATGCTTCTCCCAGCTAACAACTTCCTCCCAATCCATCACCTCCTCCATTCTCCATTCTATTTTTCTCTGGTTGTTTTGAAGCCTGTTTTCCTTCCTCCCTCCCTCCCTCCTTCCCTTCCTCCCTTCCTTCCTTCCGACACTTGGAAATGTAGTCACACACATTAGATCTGACTGCTCTTTCACTGAGTGCTGCTCAGGTCTCTGGATGTGGCTCTAACACCTTAAAGGTAGGGAGAGTCCTCAGTCTTGCCTCAACTACATGGCAGGGTGGAGGGAGATTCTGTACCCACAGAATCTGATCCTGGCCTAGACACCTACCCAGTTGCAATGAACTGGATTTTTGTACTTTACCAAGTTTCGGATTTCACAGTTATTTTCTACCTGATACTCTTGGACCAAGGGCAGAGAAATGTCACTGCTCTGTAGAGAGCTCCACGCACAAGAATGTTGGGGAATAGGAAGTCATTTTTTGTCATTGAACGCAAAAGCTTCCCTTCTTATATGAATCAAGGGTATATCTTATCTCTTAGTTATTTCTTCTGAGTCCATCAGTGGCTGGGCCTGCCACCCTCCTGTAAAAGGAGAGGAGACAAAGAGAAGCAGAATGCTATTTGGCGGCTAGGAACATTTTTCCCCGGCAGAAAATGGAGTGACTTTTAGCTTATCTGCTGTCACCTTGTTAATGTGATCATTGTTCTTCAAAATAAAATCTCCTCTTCTTACCCATGATGTCTTTCGTGTGAAAAAATTTCTAAAAAGCAGCAAGTAAATGCCAAGAAAAGAGGGGCAGAAGCGGGGGGAAGGCTAATCAAGAGAAGCTACAAATCAACTTCTTTCCAAGGAAAAACACTCAACGCACAATTATCTTAATTCTCCCAGGTGGCCATTTTGCTTGCCTTCTAAGGTAAGTGTGGAAAGGACTAGAAACCTGTGGCTCCCTTCATTGCCCCTGGCTTTCAGAGCAGAAGCTGCAGGCCTGCGTCAGTTGGGATGACTCATTTATCGTTCCTTTAAGCCAGGGGCTCGGTGGCTGTTGATGTGTGCCCCTGGCCCGTCCTCAAGCACATCCTCGCTTCAAAATTAATCACCCAGCTCTAACTTGCTGGTGAAGGTTTCCAGGGATAAAAACTTAGGTGGACGAGGGAACCTAGTTATTAATGGCCAAATGCCATCCATGGCAAACATAACACAAAGACCAGGCAGCGAGAGAAGCATGGTTTACTCGTCTATTTTGAAGAATAAATCAAAACTTCCTCTTTGCTCCATTGTAGGGTGGGGGCAAGAAAGGGGCAAAGATAACATTCCTGAGAGGCCTCTGTTCTTCAAAGCTGAGGAAACACTTGCCATCTCTCTCCTGGTGGAGTTTGACTTTTGGCCTCGGGATGCTGAAGAACCGGGTCTGTGTTTCACTGGCGAGAGGATACAGCTGAGATTAATTCCCTTCTGCATCTCCTTTCTGCCATTCTGGGAGCCACTGGTCTTCACCACGCTCGAGGTCAAGGAGTCATAGCCACACTCGAGGCCAGCGCCCCTCAGGAGAGTGGAGTTTCTCAGTATTCCCGCTGACTCAGAAAGAGGCACCCAGGACGGAGGGAGCCATGCTACCCAACAGAGTATTCAAAAGCACAGGTGGACTTCAGAGGAGACTAGAAGACTACCGGGAACACAGACAAGGAATCTCCACCTAAGTTCGCATACAGAGGGGTTGTGCAGGATAAAGAGAGTGTGGACAGCAGACGACAGTCGCTTGTAGCTTCATGAGGCCCTACCCCTTCCCAATCTCACTATCTCCTCTCCCTCCCTACCCGCTAGACTTAGATAAGGCGAGAATCAACCCGACGAAAATCATCTTTAATTTTTATGCAAAATATTGGCTCTATAAAAAATGTTTCCCTTGGTTTTAGAGACCAGGTCCTTTTTTTTTTTTTTTTTTTTTTTTTTTTTTTTTTTAGTTTTGAAGATCAGCAGAGTGAGCTCATTCTATCATGTTCTAAAATGCAAAGTGAGACAAAAACAAAAAACAAAAAAACCCAAAAAACCCACAAACAAAAATCTACCCCAAACTTGATACATCTTATTTACCCTGACGGAGTCTGTCTGAAGTCTTCTCCTCCATCAAGCTCACTTGGCTTGCCACACCACCCCAGGAGGGACAGGGGGATCCCTCTGTCATGTGGATGGGCCCCGAAGTACTATGCCCAGCCTTTCTGGGGCTCACAGATCAGTGTCCTCCTGACTTTGGACGGAAGTCCCCAAGGGCAGAACCGTGTCTTAGTCGTGTTTGCAGAGATGCTGCTTCAGGAAGCTTAGCTCCCCAAATGCTGCCTCCTGCTAGGCCCTACATGGTGGGAAGCACCACAGTTGGGTAGCTGGGAAAGAGGCCAGGTCTGGGACAGAACAGCCCCGATGTCCTACTAGGAACACTCCGCATGAGACAACGCCTAGGAAACTCTGGAGGAATTTTTTTAGTGGTCGATTTCTGTGCCGTGCTGAGTTTTTTTTCTGGCTGGTCTCAGCACGCTCAACCCAGTGTCACACGTGGCCGCGTGCCCTCCCCGGGGTACACGGTTGGTGTTTTTGTGCCCCATCTGCCAGTGCCTCTGGAGGACGTCAGGACGAGTGGGCTGATCCAGGAAGGACACCCACTGTCCCGGCCCTCTGCCTAAGACATGCAAACAGAGAACAGCTTCCCAGCCCCGAAATTTTGCCTGTGCCCAGAGCATGCTATTATAAGCATGATTGTTGTCCATAGCCACTATGGACTGAGCAGCTACTAAGTGTGCTATGCCAAGTCTCTTGTCTGCATTCTTTCCTTTCATCCTTATTGAAAGAAGACAAAAGAAGCTGCAGCCACACGACTGATGAATGGCAGAGCAAGGATTCGAACCCAGATCCAGCAGACACCGGAGCCCATTCTCCCCATACCATGCTGCCTCCCCAAAACCTAACTATCTAGAGAATGAAACTCTGAACCATAAGCCCACATAGCAAAAGCAACGGAAATTACCAAAGCTGTATTCCTGAGGTAAATTTATAGCTCTCTGTCTTCAGACCTATCTTTTAAACTGAGCATTACATTCAAGAAATAAAGTTTAAAATCTCAAGCAGGTGAACACAAAATCTGACCAAGTGATTAAAAATAATAACCACCCCCAAATGGACAAAACCGATTTTGCCATGAGACGGTGGCAGCCCATACCTTGTTCCCTCTGAACGTGAGGTTCTCAGGAATAAACTTAGACATGAGCTGATGCTCACACTGATGTGCAAGCTTTGCTCCTGGGAAATATGAATGCCCAGAGATCTGGGCATACACAATGACAGGAGCTGCTGGGTACCCGGGCCCCTGACTGTGGGTTGGCATAAGGGTCTGGGCCCTGAGAGCTTGCCCCATCACCGTAAGCGACTCTCACGCCGGCCCAAGCCCCCCAGGACGCCACACGCTGACTGCTACGGGAGCCTGAAGCTCAAGTCCCATTCTCCACTGTTCCCGAAGACCACCCGACACTAGCCCTTTTGAGTCTATCAGCTACAAGATCTAACATTTTTGGTGCATGGCTGTGCCTGCCTCCAAGTTGGGAAGATTCGGCAGGGGCTGAGGAGGAAAGAAAGCAGAGCTTTATTTTCCCCTGAATTATTCCTATGCTTATAAGGCAATCGTATGAAACCATTGTTCCATGGCTTTAAATCTATAAATAAAACGCCCTTCGAGACTCCGGTTTGAAGGATGTTAAGAATCAGAGTAACCACTATGGTTACATAATAAACACACACCCAAAATTATACCATTTCTATAATGAAACCTGGTGTGATAAAATTTGTGTTGAGGCAAAAAGCAGTCATCACCCCCCCACCCCCGCTTTTATTGTGCTGAATGCGGTATCTGCCAAGTCCTGCTTGGAGACATCTCTAATGAAGGGCCTGGTCTCCCTACTTGTGAACTAACTAGCTATCCAGAGACAGGGAGGGCACCATGACCTTGCTGACACTAACGCCAAGAGACAGCTGAACTTATAAAGTGCCAGAGCTCCGAGAAGGTTGCGCCCTCCGTCACCTTCCTTACCCCTCCTTGGCCTGCCAGCCACCCTCATGCCTTAGATCTCCAACCCAAGTAAACTGGGTCCAACCGTACCAAAGGCCTTCTCGCCATCTTTCCCCTTACGCTTAGACTGGAAACTTCTGGCCGGCACCTGGAGGGGCTTCATTCCTTTGGTATTCCCTCCCATCACTCAGTCCTTCAGGCCTGACGAATCGTACTTTGCTGTTGGACACTTTCCCCGGAATCCGCTGATCCTTACGCAAATGTGTGAACTTAGGTCCTTAACTGTCTCACTCGGGTTCCGGAGGGAAACTGGGGGTTCAAGTGGGAGTGGAGTTCTTACCGCGTACCAACCCTGGCGGCACGCTGGAGTCTGCCTGGGGTGCTTTGAAAACAGTGTCCGGGGCTATCCCCAGAGATTCTTAGTGGGTCTGAGGTATGGCCTGCACATCGAATGATGGTATTCATCGTTAGTACAAGTGATATCACGGACAGGGATTTGGATTTGAACAACTTCTCCAGCCCCAAATTTGGATACCACGATGCCCTGAAGAAACGGACAGAGGTTCGGTGGCACCTGCCGGAAGCCGCCTGGTCCACGGGCACGTAGCCTTCCTCTCCTAGGGGATCTCAGGTCACCAAGTAGGCACAAACCAGTGCCTCCTCATCACCACACCTGGAGAAGCAACTCGGAGGGAGTGTTCCCAGAAGGCAGGGCGGAACAAGGCTCTAGCTGGGCAGGGCCGCAGACGAGCCTACTGGTGGTGGCGAGGCCCGTGCTCGCGCGCCCATAGTGTGCACACCAGTGTCCGGAGACGAGATGGAGGCAGGTGTGCAATAAGCTGGGTCAGCCGGGGCGAGCAGAGCGGGCGCCTCAACAGTGTGCCTACCGGCCGGCCGGCCACCGCCACCGCGTGCTCACCACGACAGGGGAGACGGGGTGGAGCTTATACAAGAAATGTAGGAGAGGCATTGTCTCTAACGTCCAGGAGCCTGAGCTCACACGGGAGGGCGGCCCGGGCGCAGTATGTGAACAGTTCAGTACTTTTCAAACGGGGGTCGATTGTGTGGCTGACCTCACGCGATAAAGGTGTATCGTGAAGGAGGGGGGAGAGGACTGAAGAAGTCAAGACAGGCTCTCGACTGGTCTAAGGCCATTTCCGATGGAACAGAAGCTAGAAATCGAAGAGGTGGGGCCTGAGCACTCGAAGTTCAAGGCCGTTCGCTCGCTCGGGGCCACAGGAGATACCGAAGTCTCCCTGGGACTCTCTGGATGAGGGCAGGACACCGAGGAGTTCCAACAAGACGGGAGGGGCGGGTGGAGAGCGGGACAGGCAGGCCTCTTCCCAGCCACCCCAGGCTCCAGGAGAACACTGCCCGGGCCCCCTCCTGGGCCGCCCTCCGAGCCCTCTGGAAGACTTGCAAGCCGAGGAGGCAGAAACGCTCGTCCTCTGTCTTAAGCCACCGGACACCTCGGAAGGCGCACAAAGTTGCACACTCGGCCGGCCAGCCGGACGGACGAGCCGGCGTCTCCGAGTTTAGGCGTCTCTGGCCCCAAACGCGACGGCCGGCCCTGAGGGTCAGGCACGGCCGCCCTTCCTCACCTCTGCTCCGGTGAGAGGGTTCCCGCTCGGCCCCAAACACGCTCCTCCTTCCCGCAGAGCAGGAAGCGGCGGGCCCCCGGCGCCGGCCCCTCTCCGGCGGGCCTGGCTCGTCCCGGCTCCCTCCCCTTTGTCCCGAACCGCTGCGAGCCCCGGGTACCTGCATCCTGGGGCACGCAGCAGGCCAGAGGCATGCTGGCTTCCCGCTCCGCTCCGTCAGGACGGGCCTTTTCTTCTACCCAGAGCCCTCCCGGACTCCCAGATAGCTGAAAGCTGATCTGCTGAAGTCGGCAGGCAGAGCAGGGGGGCGGGAGGGCGAGAGAGGGCGACCTTCGGCGAGGAGGGTGGCAGATTTTCACACGACATCTGCGCTGCCTCCGGGACTCCCCCCGGAGGGGGAGATGGTCTCACCCAAGTGCTGGGCCAGCTGCTAATCCCCCCGGGTTCACTTGAATGGCAAATCGGGACTCCGGGGCGGCCTCAGACACACCCTGTCTCCAGAGGAGGGGCTTAGCACTTTCTCTCCCAGCCCTGCGCCCGCTCAGAACGCGGCGGGACTGTTCCAGGGCCTCGCCGCTCCAAGTGCAGCCGGCCAGGGGTCAGCAGCATCCGTGTCACCTGAGAGCCAAGCTAACCATGAGAAATGCAGAATCTAAGGTCCTGTCCGTTTGATGAGCTCTGCCAAGGGCCACGTGGCTATGGAAACCACTTGCACGTTGCCAGAGACAGGAAGCTGGAATAATACCGCCACCCAGGGAGCAGCAGCCCCCCAGCCCGCGTGCCAGCTGTCCGGGAGTAAGAAGGGGTACAGCCCATGCCATCACCACACGGCTCCCCCCGCCGCCCCGCCGTTCCCCTCACCACCAGGCTGGGGCTGGTTCACCTGGCTGTGAGATTTTAGGTCAGTGAGCAGGCCTGCAAATATTTGCACACCCTGAAAGGATGGGGGGCAGGATACAACCGGAGTTTGCTCTTTTCAGGTTGCAAGTCAATTTCTGATCCCCTCCCACCCCCAACACACACACCACCTGTATCAGTATGTTAGGTTCTCGTGATGCCGATGTCAAGGGTCAAGTACATGGCGAGAACGCTTGAGCCCCTTCACAGACACCAACCGTTCTGGAGCCTGCTCAGACCGGTTCTGGAGTCCTCAGAAAGGGAGGACTCAGGGATGTCCACAGCTTTGCTCCGATAGCTTTAATGTCATCGTCCCACCTGAACCCAGCAACTGAGCCCATGTGCAAAAGCTGGACGGGTAGAGAGAAGGAAAGAAGCCAAACTAAGGGCGAGTCAGAGAAGAGCTTTGTTTTCTAGTCCAGAGAGAACACTCGAAATAACTAAGCGAGGCAGACGGCCTGGCTTTCGTCTCAGAGGGTTGCCAGGCCTCTGCCCATGGCGTCGGCTCCCTGAGTTTGATGCTTCCGCTCCTCAGTCATGTGGAGCAGGAGCCAGGGCGGGTGACTTCATTCCTGAAGAGCAGTTGAATGGCGCTGAGGTTCTGGGATGCGTTAAGATAGCCCAAATCAACACAAAAGTCTGGCTGGCACCTTGGAGAAGTGTCCCAGACAGAATTTTGAGCCTTCCGAGCACCGGTCGGTGGCATCGGCGGATGGCCTGGCCACTGCCTCCGGTAGAGCTAATTGGGGCACCCCTGCCTGTGCTCCCCCCACTTCACGGGGCAGCAGGGCCCTGCTTGAGGGAAGAACCCACAGGGCTGGAGAGAAGGTGGAGGCAAAGTCAGCCAGGGACGAAGACAGAGCAGAGAGAAAGCAAAGAGGGTGGCCCTGGGCTTTAGTGGGATTTGGGTGGGCTCTCAAAAGCAATCATGGTGGGCTTTTGAGTAGAAAACCAAGCGAAAACAGTATTTAAAAATCTTCTTCGGATCCCCAGTCTCGCCTCAAACAACAATCACTCCCAAAAAGACTCTCACGAATGGAAGGAAATGATGCCATTGTTTTATTTTCTATGGGAAGTCATAATAGTTTTTAAAAGGTTAATCTCCTTCTCAGCCCTGTTTTTTCCCTTCCAGTGACCCCAAGCCGAAAAGGAAAAATATTTGCACTTGGTGTTTAAAAACCACAGTGAATTAGCTTTTGTTGTTCATGGCAGAGCCACTATTTAGCTGCCCAGAATCAAACCAGATGTCGGGGAAGAACGAAGGCCCCGCATCCTGTGAACTTGCCTTTCACCTTTGCAGAAGGGCCGAGGAAAAGGCCCGGCTGAGAAGACAAAATGGAGGGAGCTCGGTGGTCAGCGAACCCGAGATGCGGTTCTGACACAAGTGGTGGTAGCCCTCTGTGGAATGTTGTGTGTGGGACCAGCAGGCCAGAGCTCTGGGACCCCGGATGCCCAATGCCTCTCGGCTTCTGGAAGTTTCTTCTGTGGACACAAGGCCAGCAGCACTATTCCCATAGGTGCCAGAGACCAACGTGAGCAATAGACAAGTATGGAGGAAAGAATCAGGAGTTGGGGGAAAGAAACACAAAAGAGATCAGCAGGGCTTGCTGGAACACTACATCTATAAGGGAAGGGAAGGGAAGGGAAGGGAAGGGGGAGGGGGGGGGAAGGGAAGGGAAGGGAAAGAAGAAGAAGAAGAAGAAGAAGAAGAAGAAGAAGAAGAAAAAGAAAAAGAAAAAAAGAAATCCGAAGAGAAAAACAATACATTTTCCTTCTGTGGCCTTCCGGGGGAGTATGCAGAGTAGATTATTATTCAGTCTTGTTTTTCTTTAGCACACCACCCACCAAAACTCGCAGCTTAAATCAGGCAGCAAAACAAAACAAAACAAAACCTTCCTACGAGGCTGTTTCTCACTGCTTGCTAAATCTAGCAGCGTAAAAAAGCAGGAAGTCTTCTCTACACTGAGACCCTTTCTATCCCCTCAACAAACATTTACTGAGCCCCCACTTCGGTGAGATATTTGGGTGATACCAGAAGGGTCCTGCTTGAGGGAAGAACCCACAGGGCTGGAGAGAAGGTGCACCAGAAGGCCGTGGGTGCTATTCCCATCCACGAGAACTTTACAGCTGACTGGGAAAGACAGACATGTTCGTAACAACAATCACAATGGGTACCGTTTTCTAAAATGCAATCATGTGCCAGCCACTACACTACGTAGTATCGTATTTAATCCTTATAATAATCCCGTGCATTAAGTTTGACCATTCCCATTTTACAGATGAGAAACCAAGGCTCAGAAAGCTTAAGGAACTTAATCAAGATTACCCAGCCATTAAGCTGGAAAGAGTCTTTATCACTGATGAAGTCCAAGGGCCTCCACCGGTGCCTGGTACATAGTAGCTGCTTACTAAATATTTACTGAATGAAGAAAGCAGCTGGGGGTGCAAGGACGGGCTCTCTGGGGCAATGGGGCTGAGCTGTGAAGCCTGACTAGGATTTATGCCAAGAAGAGGGTAAAGGCACGCCAGGAAGAACATGGGAAATGAACAAATGCACCTCTGGGGAAACAGAACTGCTTTACAGAATTGCAAAAATGGGCAGGAGGGAATAGCAGTTAAGGACACTCAAGTCAGAGACGCGGGTCCTACCGTGGCTCTACCGCCTAAGGTTGCGTGAGCACAGCCAAGTCCTTGCTTCATCTTCCTTATCTACAAGCTGGTAATGAGAGTGTTACGTACAACGGCAGAAACTGTTAATTCCCTACCAAACCTTCCATGTTCGATTTCTCTCATCCTGATAACACCTCGATTTTGTAAACTGGGTCCACGGGCATACAACCAAAAGGCTACGTGTCCACGTCTCCCATGTAGCTAGGGGCTGCTATCTGGCCAATGAGAGAAACACATCTGTAGTATGGGATTTCTAGAAAGTCTCTTTAGAATACAAAAGTCAGGCTTCTTTCATCCGCCTGCTCGGGCCACTGTTGTGATGCCTGGCACTCCAGTAGCCATCTTGGACTGCCAAGACGAGGGCCACAATCTAATTGTAGAACCAGGAGCTGGAAGGAGTCTTGGTCCCTTATTACTACTGAGTCTCCATACCAGTCCTAGACTTCTTTCACATAGGAAAGAAATAAAGTTTTATCTTTTTTAAAAATTTATTTTGAGAGAGAGAGAGAGAGAGAGAGAGAACGAGAGCAGGCATAAGCGTGAGAGGGGCAGGGAGAGAGGCAGAGAGAGAATACCAAGCAGGCTCCTCACTGACAGTGCAGAGCCCAACACGGGGCTCGAACCTACGAACTGTGGGGATCTCAGGTCAAGATCATGCATGACCTGACCAGAAATCAAGAGTCAGACGCTTCACTGACTGAGCCACCCAGGTGGTGCCCCAAAAGTCTTGTTTTTTTGAAGCCTCTATGAAACCCCAATGGATATATTTACCTCAAAGAGTTGCAGGAGGATTAAATCAGATAATGCAGACCAAGTAATTAGTCCTGGGCCTTAGACATAGTACGCACACAAATTCAAGCAATCACATTTTGTTGCTATTTTTATCACTATTATCATGATTATCATTACAAAATCTAGAATACTCCTTTATTCTACATTACGCTGAACCATCTTCATTCAGTTATTTAATTAATCAATTTGCTTAAAATTCCTCAGAATTATGCCTTTCATGAGAACATATCCATGAGTCTTCCTAGGACAGGGTCCCTGATAACAGAACAAAATATTTCTCTTTGAATTTCATCACCAAATCATCTACACAACCAATAATATTGAAAAGCCAGGGCTGTTAGTGAAAGGCTGTGGAGGCAGTGTTCGTACATTAACACTTCTAAGCATGGAGACGGGGAAGCATTAATTAAATTCTAAGTTTGGTCAAATTTCCTGTCTCGGAAAGCTCCATGGCAACTCGGTGCCTCAAAAAGTCTTTCCTTTCCCAACCAGACTTTTTACGTTTCAGGACAAAAATGTAAAGATACGATTTGCTCAAAAAGTTCTGAAAGTCAGCACGGGATGCTAGACTTCAAGAGATTTGCCAAGAATTATGGATCCTTTTACTTAAATCTCGGCCTCTTAGTGTCTTTGACAGATTGTGTGGTTTGTTCCTGATCAATAAATGTTTCTTAAAAGATCTAAGGAAGGAAATAATGATGAGCTAGAATGAGTGGTTCCCGCTGGTCAAAGGCTTGCTATCAAGGATCCACTTAGGAAAATTCCAGTATCTCAGGTCCCACCCTAGACCCACTGAATCAGAATCTCTGAAGGTAAAGGCCTGGGAACCTTTTTTTTTTTTTAATTTTTAAAAAATGTTTATTTATTTTTGAGAGAGAGATAGAGTGCAAGTGGGGGAGGGACAGAGAGAGAGGGAGACACAGAATGCGAAGCAGGCTCCAGGCTCTGAGCTGTCAGCACGAGAGCCATGAACCACGAGATCATGACCTGAGACAAAGTCGGACACTCAACCGAACGAGCCACCCAGGCGCCCCATGGGAATCTCTATTTTTAAAGCTGCCCAAGTAATTCTGATGTGCAGTTCAGTTTGGGGTGGTTCCCAAATCCTCCCATCCCCCAACTCTCTCTTAGGTTGGGTTACTTAGAAGCAAAGTCTAAGATGGGGATTCTTGTTCAAGTGATAAATAGAGGGGGTGCTCTCAGCAGAAGGGGCCTCAGTATTCTTGGGGCTGTGCTCTCCACTGAAGCCCTAATGTCTCCACCGCCTTGGCTGACTTGGCCTGAGTTCCCCTTTCACAGAAAGGGTCTCGGAGAAGAGTTTTAACCCTACAGGGAGGGTTTCGGAATCTGATACGGTCCTTTCAGCGACCGCTGCTGGGCTGGCACGCCAGATAACCGGTGCACCTGCTGGAGTGATCATTTGCATGCTACATTGTGCCAGGACTTGGCCCAAAGTCGACGTTCCAGAACCGTTCCCAGTGCCAGCCATACTCACTCACAGACTCCAGAACATAAGCGACTCAAGGAATCTGGCTGCCTGGTGATCTGTATCTTCTTCCTTCTCCCCTGACAAATGGAGATGTGGGCCACTGAACTTCCTTTGGCTTATATTCCTGATGACTCCTAAATAGGTCAAATTCCTTTGGAGACTGGCCAACAGCTAATTTCACACTCACCACTGGCCTGTTTTATTCCTCTGGTATTTCAGGAAAAAGGTGGGTGGGTGCCTTTTCTCCTTGTTTGTCTGAGTCCCTGTCCCCCGGAGCAAGATTTGCAGCCTAGGCCACTGTGATTTGTTCAGAGCGACTGCCGCTTGTCAGGAGATGGCTACCTGACCTTGCTCGCTGCCCATCTGTTGGATTCCTGGCCAGATGTGCACATGTGTGGGCAATCAGAGGCCCAGCAGGCCCCGGCTGGAGCGGCCTTGCCTCACAGCCGTTCCAGCCCCCACCAGGCTCAATGCCAGGGTCTGTTGAAGCGGTCCTCGCCACATGGTCAAGAAATGGGGAGCATCGATGATAAAGCACACCCCAGATCCCCATCTGTCAGTTGCTTTTCATCAGGAGATCGGCCAGGTAGAGTCTATGTAGCACTCTATCCCCCGACAAAGCCCCACCGCTACTCAGTCTCGGCTCTCGTCAAGGAAGAGCCACCATTTTGGTTTTTGGCATCAGAGCAGAGAGAGACCCAGGGAAGGAAGCCTAGAAGGGAGTCGGGAGTGAAGAGTGCTGAGAAAAGGGAAAAATAGGCTTTCCTTTTGTGGGTCATTCGAAGCCGAGAAGCAGCTGAATACCTCCCACCGAAGTCTGGGACTAGAAAAATAAAACACCCAGGCCTGACTTGACTGCCTCTTCAGAAGCTTCTCTGTAGCACTGCTTTTATTTCACTGTAAGATGTCAATCCCCCTCTCCGCCTCACCCCGGATTTCATCATTTGTTTTGTTTGGAGACATTTAGTTGTTGTTTTCCCTTCTCCGTCAGACGCTGAGAAATATGTGTAGTCGAGTCTGCCCGGCAATCTGGCCCTACTGCAGGAACAGAAGTTGGGATTCTTAATAGGTTCTCCTCGCTCCGCCCACTAAATCTGAAGCCACCGTGTAATGAAAGTTTCCTCACGGTAATAATATAATAACGATAAAATCAATATTCCACTCAACAGGTATGTATTGAGCACCGACTATGTGTCAGCCATTGTTTTAAGTGCTCCGTATGTACGATTTCAGTTAATTCTCACACAGCTCTATGAGGCAGATACTAGTATTACCTCCATTTTACAGATCAGGAAACTGAGGTGCAGAGAGGTTAAATAGCTTGCCTAAGGCAGTGGAAGTGGCAAATGGTGCAGGCTGGGCTCCTAACCACTGGGCTGGCTCACCCCAACGATGGAGGGTAGGGAACGCATTATCCTGCCTCAGAACGCACAGCCTCGCCAACGCCCGTTACTCACGTCCCAATCCCGAGTCAACAGTAAAGCAAAACCAGAATCGAAATCCCAGTTACCCTGTCATTTGCTCTGCTGGGCGTTTCAGGTGTTTCATGTGCAGATGCAGGTGCGTGTGTGTGTGTGTGTGCGCGCGTGCGCACGCACGTGTGCGAAAGTCCATGGGTGGCTCCATACGTGCACCCCTGTGTAAGACTTTCCCTTGACCCTGGATAAGGAGTTCCTATTCATAATAATGTTGAAAGCAAGATTCTACCACCTTGCATGGCTCCCCGTTGCTACTCCCACAAACTGGGACGAGAAAGGCACTAACATACACTTCTGGCAAGGCTAAGAACCCTCACCCTGGGCCTGAACTGCCCCTCAGCACCAGAACCTTCTCCTCGGCAGGGGCTCCAGTTTGGGCACCAACAACTACCAAGTTGCCTCAAAAATTTTTTTAAAAGTACCATATGATCCAGTAATTCCACTACTGGGTATTTACCCAGAGAAAATAAAAACACTAATTCAAAAAGACATACGCACCCCTATGTTCACTGCAACAGCATTTACAAAAGCCAAGGCAGAGAAGCAACCTACATGCTCACTGATAGATGAATGGATAAAGATGTGGTACACGCACTCACTCACACGGGAATATTACTCAGCCATAAAAGAGGATGAGATCTTGTCATCCGCAACAACACGGGTGGACCTAGAGGGTATTATGAGAAGTGAAATAAGTCACACTGAGAAAGCCAAATATATGATTTCACCCCTATGTGGAATCTAAAAACACAAATGAATAAACAAACAAAAAGAGTCAGACCTATAAATACAGAGAGCTGATGGCTGCCAGAAGGAAGAGGGACGGGGGGCGGGGGTAAGACAAGAGGGTGAAGGGGAGTGGGTGGTACAGGCCTCCAGTTATGAACCGAATAAGTCACGGGAAGAAAAGATACAGCACAGAGACTACAGTCATCGATATTGTAATAGCGCTGCGTGGTGACAGATGGCGGCTGCACTTGCGGTGAGCACAGCATAACGTACAGAGTTGTCCAATCACTATGTTGTACACCTGAAACGCACATTGCGTGTGTCATGTGTACTCACGTAAAAAAATGTTTTAAATAAGTTACCTGGATCACCGCAGAGAGTCCGAAGACAAATTCCATTCAGATGCAGATGTTTTAAGACAAGGGAATGCAGTCTGTTGAGCCACAAACAGAGCCCCCAAGTTCCCATTTGTATCCCCAAGGGATGCCACGCCATCCACACCTTACTTTGGCCCTTCCTCTTACCAAAGCAAAACACCCGACAGCGCTCCAAGTGTTAGCCTCGCCTAGGCTACATTTTAACAGCAATCCAGGCCACACGCCGGAGGGACAAACCTGGAATGGTGGTGCCAGCGGTATGAGTCAGCAGGTGGAAGAGAATTTGGGCACGGAAAGGGAGGCGAAACCACCACCATCGGGTTTTCGGTAGTTCTAGAACCAGCTAGCACTTGACTTCCGATTGCTGGAGGATCCCAGTAAAAGCAACACCGCATTTCACCCAGAAAGGGGAAAGGACATTAAAACGGTCTTAAGGGCCAGACCATTCAGGGACAGACAGAAAGCACAAGGTAACCTCAAGGTCCTAATAGTTGTAACACTCTGGTTCAACTGCCTCCCCCCCCCCCCCCCCGCGCCCCATCTTTGGAGGGCTCTGACTCCTTTAGTGCGAGCGCTAAAGGAAAGGCCTGGCTTCCCCAAATCCCAATGTATTCATGACGGTGGCACAATTGCTGCCTTAGTTTTGTAATTCCTGACTCGAAGAACGGAGCGTTCTAACGAAGGGCATGTTGTGCCTAGCCAGTATTGTGCGGTCCTGGATCCTCTGACACTCTGCACAGGGGACCTGGAAACAGAAAACTTAGAGGATCCAGGTCAATAAAGAGCCCAGGAAAACCTCAGTCTTCACATGTCATCAAGCATGAAATCATTTCAGCCAGAATGGTGCTAGCCCTCACCGAGCTCCTGATGGATGTGAATTAAGTTTATTTAGCTTGGCTACCTCAGATAAGGAAATTCCAGCAGCTTTCCAGTTCCTTTTAGATTTATTCGAAATGACATCATGCACTCAGATGCAGGATTCGTGAATGAGTCCAACATGAGGAGAATGGATATGGTAGAATGGTAACACCGGCTAAAAGCTTAAGCAGTCAGCTTGGGCACGAGAGAGCACACCAAGGAGATAAAAGGCATTTCTCATTTGTCCACTCAATAACGAGGCTCAGACACGTGACCAGCCACAGGACCTACAGTCCCGGGACCGAATGGTCTAGACTCGGGATTCTCGTCTTTCGTTCCGGGGAGTCCAAGTAAGAGATCCCCTGATGTATAAAACGGGGTAGCTTTTCATTGTCCTGAATTTAAAATGGTTCGGAGATGATGCAATTCCCAAACGGAACAAAGTCTTTAATGCTTTACAGATTTTCTTGGGCTCTCTCCTTTGAAACCTGTCAACTCACTTTTGCTGCCTTCGACTTTTGATGCTAACGTCAGTGCTGCATCTTTACGCTGAGTGCTTTGGGCCTACAGTCTCCTTCCACTGCTTCCTTTACCTTCTGGAAAGCATACCGATGAATGGAGACAGGAAGACAAAAGCCAAGAAAACCCGCTTTATCTTTCAGACACTGATGTGGAGTTCATCACTTACGAACTTGGCAAACTTTCCAGGGCTCGGTCCCCACAAGCCTAGCAGCCTGGTCTGTCTCTCCTGGTGTCATCCCATTTAAATGCCCTGTCCAATCAGAGACAGGCCCATTCCAGGGATGGCTGGGGACAGCGGTATACTTCACGGCCATATCGGCCACTGACTGCGGCACCAGTTTTCTAGAGGAATCATCAGAGTGATTAACTTGTCCTAATCAGGCTTCTGAGCACTGAAGAACCAAGGGAAGGGATGGATAAGGAAAGCAGAGGATAAAGTTTAGATCTGCTGTGTCCAGTAGGACAGCCACTAGCCATATGTGGCTAATGAGCCCTTGAAATGTGGCCGGTGTGAATAAGGAACTGAATGCTTTATTTCACCGTTTTAATTCATTTGAATACCACAAGTAAGGATTATAAAGTGTTGAGAAGAAAATATGGGTTTCTAATTAGCTAAGAACTGAGTTAAGTTTCGGTGCTTTGGAGTAAGTTAGCCACCCCCGCCCCCCCGCCTCCGCTGACTGGCCCAGCTTGGGGGTGCCTGCTCACTGGAGGTTTCCATGGCCAAGCTGGTTGGCGTGTTCTAGAGCAGTGGCTCTCTGATTTGGGGCAGAGGGTTCCCAAGAGCCCTTCAGGAAACCTGCAAAGTCAAAATTGTCATGCTAGCGATACTCAGAGACTCCTTGCCTTTCTTACTCTTCCGCTGTCCTGAGGAACATGTGACACCACAGCAGCTAGAATACAGAAGCAGACACAAGAAGCCAAATGTTTCATTTATAAACACGTGATGTACGTAACACACAGTGTGTATTTATCGTTGTTGATTTTGAAATACATCACCAAGTAAAACTTCTTTACTTCTCAGTTTTAATTCCTAATATGATAAACAATGACAGAACTCACACGAACTAAAGCTCTTCGGGGTCCTCACTAGTTTTTCGGTGTAAAGGGGGCCTGAGATCGACAACTTCAAGAACTGCTGTTCTGGAAGGACTTGGTAGCAGATGCTGTCGATGGCCCATCCCAGGAGTCCTGCAGCTGCCGTGGACAGTTGCCCACCTCGGACACCCGGCTATCCCTGGGGTTCTGCCTGAGGCTCTCTCTCGTGCTACAGGACTGTTAGCGAGAGCCCCAAATCAGCCACAGACAAACGCTGGTGAGTGCTGGGCTGGACAGAGAAGTCTTGGCACTCTCACACCTCGGAAAACTACACAGCACCGAGGACAAACAAGCCACTGCTAGGTGACAGCAAGCGTGAATCCCACACATACAAAGTTGGGTAAAAGAAGTCGGGGCGCGCCTGGCTGGCTCAGTCGGTTGGGCGTCTGACTGCTGATTTCGGCTCAGGTCGTGATCTCACGGTTTGTGAGTTCGAGCCCCGCGTCGGTCTGACTGGGGCTGTGTTGACAGGGTAGAGCCTGCTTGGGATTCTCTCTCTCCCCCTCTCTCTCTGTCCTTCCCTGTTGTGCTCTCTCTCTCTCTCAAAATAAAAAAAAGAAGAAGTCAGAGAGGGGAGAGCGCAGGCTCTACAATTACATCCTTATTAAGTTAAAAGTCAGGCAGATCTATGGGGTTAGAAAGCAAGGATCTGCCTTTGGGAAGGAAGAGGAGACGTTCTAGGTGTTGAGCTGGTTGGTGGGTTCAGGGGTGTGTTTGCGTTTTAATCATTCGCTGATCTGTAGGATTCAGGCACTTTTCTGTATGGATGTTAGACATCACTCAAAAGGTTTACAAATCAA
Source organism: Herpailurus yagouaroundi (assembly GCF_014898765.1). NCBI lineage: Eukaryota > Metazoa > Chordata > Mammalia > Carnivora > Felidae > Herpailurus > Herpailurus yagouaroundi. The sequence goes on along the minus strand of NW_024420490.1, from coordinate 3,581,920 downwards.
ATATTAATTATTATTTTTATACCATGCTCTGCTAGGCACGGGAGATGATAAAATAGAATTTTCAGACATGGCTTATGGTTTCTGCCTTTACATCAGTCCTCCTAAGAGATAAATAATAGTAGAAGATTTAATTTGGTGGTGGGCAATTTGGGGTGGATTAAGTTTGGCTTGGCCAGCACAACGATTTTTTTTTTTAATTCACTTTGAGGGCCTTTATTTACTTAGAAGGCACACGTCTCAGTCTCCACCACTCTTTTTCGTGCTAGGCTGGCTCCGACCCACATTTAAGCTACCTGCCTGACTCTGAAGGCAGCCGGGTTTGAGGCCTACGACGTAAATGATGATTCCAGAAGTGACTTGAGCCACTACGTGATGGAGACCCAGCTCACCGCCCTGAGGGGCACGGAGGGGGTGCTGACCTGACCAAGAACAGCATGGAGGGTGCAACGAGCTCCTGGCAGGCCCTCTGGGGTGGGGGCGGGGGGACGGTGAGGAGGCAGACGGAGAGGCCAGGATCTGTGATGAGGGCACCACCATCTAGGGGATACGAATGTGACCTCACCAGTAGGCCCCCAGGACAACTCTCCAGTCAGTAAGTCACTCTTTGCCCTCTCTGTCGCTCCCAGTACCCGAGCGTCTTGTCAATCGGGACTTGCGCCTCTATTCAGTCAGTCACACAGGTTTCTGTGGAACCTTGGAGAGACCTTTCGGGAGAGCCGGCACCCAAAGCCCCACCCTCATCAGGAGGAGGCTACGGCTCCTAACCCGGCCGGGGTTCTGTCTCCCACCCCAGCCCCCGCCCCCCGCCACACAGACACCTGCAATGAAATGTAGGGAAAGAGGCTGGGCTTCAGAGTGGGGCCGGGCTCCACGACCCACAAGGAAGGGCGGGAAACGCGGTCTGTCGTGTGCCCAGGAAGAAGAGGAAAACGTGGACGCTGGTGAGCAGTGGCCCTTCTTCCTGCCCAGAGAACCAACAGCACTCGGCAGGGGCCGTAAAGGAGGCCCACTGAGAAGTCCGTCTCTGCCCCGGCATTAGAACTCACGTGGAGCTCTCCCGTGCAATTGGCCTCCAGCCCCAGGGTTCCATTCTCCAGGACCTCTTAGACCGGGACTAATTCCAGAGCCCTAAATGCATGGCCAGCTGGCCTCCAATACCCATCATAGCCTCGGGCTGCCAGGATCCCTGCTCTGGGCCCTGCTGGCCAGGCCACCACCGCTGCTGAGTGGAATCACAACCCACGTCTGGTTGCCAGGTTCACCCAGTGTACCCCCAGTGGCCCAGAGACTTGTCAATGTAGGCCTGCCCCTGGGCAGGGCCGGACGCTGTAGGTGGGATGACAGCTGCCCAAGGTCCTAGGGCATGATTTTGTGGGGGAGGTCCTGACCCCTGCCCTCGCTGGAGGAGCAGTGTTGCTTCAGGACACGTGGCCGACTGTCTACCCAACGGCCATTTTCTCTCGAAGGCACTGGGAAACGTGTGCCCAAATATGGGGCCTCACAAGCACACGTTGGCGTTTCGAAAACCCTCGGTTGGGGATGGATAATTGTGCGCTGGAACCTGCTTGCCACTGGCTCCATAAGCCAACATACATTCTCCCCTCCTATCTCTAAAACTTTGCAACCTCTCCTGCCCTCAGTAAACGAAATTCGGGAAACAAGAGGAGGGGGTGAATTAGGCTTGTGGAACGGGACCTCCTCACATCTACACTGGAGTCTTAGGAATTCAGATGTGCTCAGTCAGACGGTCAAGGTTTGAAACCGAAACAAAGAGGGAGGTTAGCGTGTGTTTTTAATTGAAACAGCTGCAGCCCACCCAGCCTCCACAGGGGCCTTGCACAAAAGAACAAAAGCCATTCTCTCTCAGGCATTGATGGCTATTATACCGGTTCCTACTGCTAATTCTCGAAGAGGCCACTCACTTCGCCCCGAGGGCTGAGACAACTTAGAATCGGAAAATGCTAAAGCTCCAAGTATGCCTCGGTCCAATCCCCTTGTTTGATGACTGAGGAAGAGGAGGCCCGGGCCACAAAGGCAGGGGATGGCAGAGCTCAGACAGAAACCCAGGCTTGTACACAGACCCGAGCGGCACCTTCCTCGTCAGTAATGCTGAGGGTGTGAGCCCTCATTTGGGGGACTCCTTCCGTAGAGCTGCGGAGAAGGAATGAAGTAAGGACTAAGACCCTGGGGGAGGAAGGGAAGGATATCTCTGGGGCTAGGAGCCAATGGGGAGAAGCAAACTGGAGCCCCCAAAAGCCAAGATTGGGGCAGACCAGCCGGGAGGGGCAGAAATGATTCTTCAGCGTCTTGAAAAGAAGACGGGCAAGGAAGCCAAAAGAGAGGTCAAACAAGACCGAGTGGCGAGGCTTCAGAGTCTGACCTCAGCCTGCCTGTCCGTGTGTCCTTCCTCTGTGTCAATACCTGACTCCGTGCTTAGACGCCCTCCTCTTTCCTCGTGGCCCAGCCGCATACTGACCTGTCTCCCGCACATCCCGTGTCGGCAATGCCACGGGGACCTCAGACCCACCACCTCCAGAGCTCCTCAGCCCCCCGTGCGCACCCGCTCCTCCCTGGGGCCCCCCGTCTCAGAAGAGGGTACCCCCACCTTTACCGCCAACAAGCCAAACACCTGGGAATACCCTGGATCGCAACCCCTCAGATCCCCAGGCCCAGTCTGTTTCCAAGTGCCATAGGTTCTACCTCCCATGCAGCTCCAAAGCCGGCTGCTTCCTGTTCCAGGTTCCAACCCTCCCCCCTCATCAGGCCTCTATCTGGGGCTTGGGTTGGGGCAGTTTCCCCACAGAGCAGTCAGCGTTCTCCCTACAACTCAGTTCTCTCCCGTGCCCTCAGCCTTTCCCATGGCCCCCCGCTGCTCGCAGGCTGCCATCCAGACCTTGGAACCAGAGCAACAAGGCTCTCCACAAAGGCCCCTCTGCCTCACGCGCTTGCCACCCCCCCCCCCCCCCCGTCCCATCCCCACCCCCACCCAATGCACTCTTTGCTCCCACCGCTCACGACACTCTCCTCTTCCTCAACAGGCTACTCTCTCACCTCACGGCCCTTTGTCCAGAATGTTCTCTTTCCGGATTTCTATATGGCTAGCTCCCTTTTTGTTATTCAGGCTTCAGCTTACGTGTTATGGGAAAACCCATTCCCCAGAGGCCTGCCTGACCACTGAGGAAATCTTGACCCGGGCATTTTTTTAAATTTATTAAAAAAAATTTTTTTTACATTTATTCATTTTTGAGAGACAGAGAGAGACACAGCACAAGCGGGGGAGGAGCAGAGAGAGAGGGAGACGCAGAATCCGAAGCAGGCTCCAGGCTCCGAGCTGGCAGCACAGAGCCCCACGTGGGGCTCAAACTCACAAAACCGCGAGATCATGACCCGAGCCAAAGTTGGATGTTTAACCGACTAAGCCACCCAAGCGTCCCTTGACCTGGGCATTTTTTATCACACTGACCTATTTGAATTTTTTTCACAGAATGTTATCTCCATCTGACGTTCTCTTGTTTGTTTATTCTTGGTCTGTCCCCCACTTGACTGGGACGTCCCTGAGAGCTGGGCCAGTTTCTTTTATCTCGGGTACCACTGTGTCCCAGCACCTAGAACCGGCCTCTACCCTGGAAGCAGAATGTTTGGGAAATGAATGTGTGAAAGAGCAAAACATCAAGATCTGTCCTGGGCCATAAATCTGTCCTGATCTGGCTCTAACTGCTACTTGTATGTTTGTTCTCGAATGCTTTCACTAAGGGACTTGGGCCGTCAATTAACTGTTTCAGCTCTTAAACACTCACAGCAACTAATCAAATGAAACCTGAAAATGGATCCCGCTCTTGTTTCTAGTACTGATTTGTGTTTTGATTGTTGATAAAGCTAAAGGCAGTTTACCTCCCTAGGTTTCCCAATGCAGGAGTGGTCTTAAGTGGTCATAGGACCAGCTCATGAATGATCCTAAAGCTATGGCTTGTGCCTGATAACCAAAATCACCAGTCATTCATTCCCTTTAAGTAAGTCAACAGTACTTACACGCCAGGCACTGGGTTGAATGTCAAGGATGTAACAGCGAGCCAAGTTAAAACGGCCCCGGCCCTCTAAGACACATGGTCTACATGGGAAGAGAGTCCAGGTCAAGAGCTAGACAATACCAGCCCGTGGGGTTAGAAGTCCAATGAAAGCACACGGGTAGTGACAAGACCGCAGGGTAGGAGGCAGGAGAGGTGAGCAACCCACACACGGCTGGGGGTTAGGAAAATCTTCACAGAAAATAAAAAAAAGCTAAAGCCTGAAGTCCTTGGTAATGCATAAGGATTTCTGCACCCTCCCCTCTGTCCTCTGGGGAAACTGCTTACTTGCAATGATCAGTTTTTACTACATGAAACTGTCCAGAATTGCATCTGCCCCAGATAAAAGACTGACTCGAACCAGAAAATCACGTAACCATGTGGCTTAATTAGACACGGTGATCAAAGAGCCACATGGCTCATTGGTTCTGCCTTTTCACAGCCTACCGTTCAACGCCAGCAATGTGTGCTCTGCGCATTCCATTCCTCCTCAAGATTTGGAAAATGTGCGTAAGGAGAGGATTGATTCTCCGCTATGTGTATAAGAATCTCAGTTAGGACAGGCTAACTTGTGTAACAGACAGCCCTCAAATCTCACCGGCTTTGCATAACCAAGTTCAATTTCTCGCTTCCGTCACACCTAAGGCAGTTCAGCTGAAATGCTCTGCTCCACACAGTCATTCAGGGAAGCGGACCCTTTCTTGTGTTCTCACCATTCCGCAGCAGCTTGGGGTCCTCTACTAGAGAGTCTGTACCTAGCTAACGGGCAGAGGAAGAGAAAGGGTGTGGATCGGTTACTGTTGCTCATAACTCAGTCACAGGGTTCCATCTAACTACAGGGAATGCTGGGAAATCAAGTCTACCCGTGTGTATGGGAAGAAAAGAAAACAGGGTTGGGTGAACACCTCGCGTTGTCTCTGCCACAAGCACACTTCACCGTGAGCTAAAGTACACGAGGGGTCACTCCGCCAACAATTAAACCATGAGCTAAGTCTTAAATACCTGACTGTCTTTTTCCGTGGGTGAGTTAATCCTACATAAAATCTAGTGAAAGCATGCTCTTTTCCAGGGACAATCAGAAACAGTTACTGACTGAGGAAAATAACTTCTCCATCTAACGCCCATGATGTAACTCTGAAAGTATATAAAATGAGTAGAAGAAACTCCTACTTGGCCATATTCTCAAGAGCATACCTGATACTGTGTCTAATCACGTACTCAAGGGATATTTGTTAAATGTGTCAAGCCAAATTTAAGCCTGCGTGTTACATGTCTATATTCCAAAGTGAACACGGGAAAAGCCATAATTTTTCTTGCCCATTGGAAAAAAAAAAAAAAACCAGCACAAATAAACACGCTTAAATATGTATGGTTCTCTGAAGGTATTTATTTGTGCTTAGAGAAATAAAAGTTTGCAGAGGGCCTTGCAATTTTCTGATAAAAGTTGCTCTCTAAGCACAAAGCATTATTTGATTTGTCTGAACGAAATCATGGAGCAAGGTGAAAGAAAGACTGGAGACGTTGGGAAGAAGCCAAGAATTAATGATGTGGATTTGGCGGCACTGTGCTAACTTCAAAAGTAATAATGATTAAATATACGGAGTCCTTATATATCATCGATTCCTAAACAAAGCCAAGAAAACAGATAGTTCCAAGGGCAAGAAATGTGTCAGCACCACACTGTCACAGATCACAAATCCAGACCACCCTCAGGATGGTTATTTGGATACGTAATGAAATAATTGACAAAAGCCATTCTGAGGGCCGGGACTCAAATGTGTCAGCAGATCTGGACGTCTACAGTTCATGCAGCTTTAGTAGCGCAGAGGACTGCACACATTTTTCACATTAGGGAACAGATGGAAGCTGTAATTCCCGCCATAGCTGAAGGATGCCTTGCACCCAACAGCAGCAGATAATAAGCTCATTTGGGGAGAAAGTTGCCATTTCCATCCCGGAGCTCAGTGAACTGCTTCTGAACCAGTCGTCCAACTGCGGACAGCACGCTTCCCGGAGCAGGGGTTGTGGGGGGGGGGGGGCCCACCTGTTTCAAAACCCTTAGGGGCTCGAGGCATTTCGGTTTCCCCTGAGGCCTCACATCTCACATCAGAGCCAGCCACGCGACCGGGCTTCGCCCTCACAGAATTCTGGGGACAGCAGTTTCTAAGCTCAGTTTCCTATTAGAAATAAGTAATGCTGAATGCTTTCACAGCTTTGCATGAGACACGGGCGGCTAGATACCGGGTTAAGTGACACACCTCATTTTCATTTGTTCCAGAACATTTTTGCCCTAAACTTCTCAAGCTTTAAATTGGTCTCTGGGGTGCCATCCAATGGGAAACTTGCAGGAAGGGGAAAAATACATTCAACTATTTTGGATGTGGGAAATATGCTCTTTGGCTGAGAAAGACGTTTTCCACATATTTGATCACTCAAAAGCCGTTAAGCACTGAAACTTCAAATATGTTCGAATCTGATAAAAGCCGTGAGCATCTAAAAGCGTGTCACCCCAGCGCTGCAGACAATAAAACATTCAATTGATACAGGTGCTGTCAGACGCTGGTGTAGACCTTGACTACAGAAGGAAGCACGGATCAGTGTGGCCGTGTGGGGAGCAGCTGCTGTGTAGACGGACCCCCAATCCACAGTCCAACCTGGCCAACAAGCCTGGGAATTACACGGGTCATTTCATCCCTGGATTTTCACATGCTTCCTCAACAGAAGCCTATTATTACCTTTTGTGGCAGCCCAGGAGGCCAGCAGCAGGCCCTGATTTCACAAAGAACTTGCTGGCAAGGCTGGCTAGCTGGACTTGTCTAAATACTCTCCCGACCACACCTTCCCCCTTAAAAAAATGTTTTTAATGTTTATTTATTTTTGAGAGAGAGAGAGTACAAGCAGAGGAGGGGCAGAGAGAGAGGGAGACACAGAAACCGAAGCAGGCTCCAGGCTCTGAGCTGTCAGCACAGAGCCCGGCGCGGGGCTCGAACTCACAAGAGCCGTGAGATCATGGCCTGAGCCGAAGTCAGACACTTAACTGACTGAGCTGCCCAGGCGCCCCACATCCTCCCCCTTTTTAAAAACTGATGTGTAGGAGCAGGTGAGTAAGCTAAGTGATCTTGAGAAATCTTTGTTACCCTAGGGCTACGAGTCCTAAAGAGGTAGCCACTGGCCACATATGACTACTGAGCATTTAAAAGAGACTAGTGTGATCGAGGAATGGTACTTTAAACTTTTACTTACTTTTAATTAGTTTGAAGTTAAATTGAAAAGCTGTTTGTTAAATCCAGTTGTTGGAAAAAATTTTAACACCTCTGGAGGAATGCAGATGTGTGAATCTACTTTTTCAACAATAAATTTTATAAGCTCTGAACCCAGCCCAAGTATTTCTGATGAAAATTTAACATTTAATTTACCACCGAAACCAAGAATATGAAAATTATTAATTTCTATTGGCCATATCCTGACATGGTGAGAGTTTGGATATGCTGGGCTAAATAAAATATATTATTAAAATTAATATCACTTCCTTGGCTTTTTAAATTTGAGCACTAGAAAATTTTAAATTGTATGTGTGGCTCAAATTGTTTTCCCATGGGACAGTGCTACTTAAGAGTGAAAAGTCTCGGGGCGCCTGGGTGGCTGAGTCAATTAAGCGTCTGACTCTGGCTCAGGTCATGATCTCGCGGTTCGTGAGTTCGAGCCCCGCGCCGGGCTCTGTGCTGACAGCTCAGAGCCTGGAGCCTGCTTCGGATTCTGTGTCTCCCTCTCTCTCTGCCCCTCCTCCACTCATGCTCTCTCTCAAAAATAAACAAGAATTAAAAATAAAAGAGTGAAAAGTCTCACACACCCAGGCGTCATCTACCTGCCTGCCACGTTCCCACCACAGATGCCCATATATACAAACCCCCATGTATAAAGTAACAAATGGCAACTGAGCATCTAGCACCAAGATCTGTGAAGAGATGGCATCACCCAGCCACAGAGGATTGTGACAGAAGCTATAGTGTCCCTGACTTGACTTGTCCTTTGAAGGACTTGGGACAAATGAATTCTTCTTATTGTCATGACAACAGTGGATGCTGACCTCCCGTCACCTCCAACACCGGGGTACCATTTGCCCACTCAGTTCATTTACTGAGCTCTTCTTTGGGCCAGGCCCCCTGCTAGGCATGATAGCCGGGCCCGGAGACCATTCCTGGGCTCAAGGGGCTTGCAGTCTAGCTGCATCCATGCACATAATTGACTACCTAGATTGTTTCCTAGTTCGCTAATCATTTCAGGCTGAAATACACACTGAAACTGAGCTCGCGACAAAGGGCTCCAGAAGTAGAGGGCAAAGAGTGATGAGCTCGATCTCTGGAGATCAGGGTGGGCTTTCCATGCCGTAGCATGTAAGACGTACATGATAGACAAGGGGAGGAAGGGAGAGGAGGCACTGCCCATGATGGAAGTAGCCGGAGCCAAGGGAAACGTGGGCAAGCACATGGTGTGCTCTGGGAACAGTGAGGGGGTAAAGGGAGAGGAGTCCTGACAGATGAGGCCAGAAAGGTGAGGCTGGTCTCTCCAAAGAGACCACACGATGAACTGGGAATACCAAATGAATCCCCTGGGACCAGCCTGGTTTTGGAAGACAGGTGACCAGCTCACGGAGACTCTGGCACTTGTCCAAGCCAGGAATGGCAAGAGCTCGCGCTGGGATGGGGCGAGGGGCGGGCGGCGTGCAAGTTTCAGAGAGGGCGCAGGTGCAAAGGGCCCAGAAGGAGGAACATCAGGCTGCCAGGGCTGAGAAGGGAAGAGAAGACGGAAGTAATGGTGGTGTCTTCAGGCAAGATTAGGGAACACGGGAGGAAGAACAGATTGGACGTGTTACGGGGTGTAAAAAATCAGCACTGCAAACTCTTTGGAAGAAAGACTGGATGAACACAGACACTGATAACAGCGCTCCAGACCCCGGGACCCACTCTACAGCCTAGCGCTGTACTTGGCTGCTACAGAAAACCGTTATCACACAATGGGGAGGGGAAATTGCCAAGGGGGGAAATTTTTCATTTTGGGATTTCCTGAGTTAATTTTCCGACATGAGGGAGCATGACCGTAGATGGTTGACACACTTAATGTGAAACTCTGGAAATGAAACAAACACATAGCAAGCGCGGGTGCTCCAGTCCTGACAACACACCTATAATCAGTTGAAAGTCAAAGCTGTGCCCTTGGAAAATGTAACCCGCTGTGATGAAAGGATTATGTCATTTTTGCAGGGTCCAAATTAGCAGACGGTTTGCTCGCACAAGTGGAGCAGACACCAGCACCCCCTCCCCCCCACCAGCCGCCCACCCCCACAGCAACGGGAGCTCGGGTTTCAAAAGCGCGCTTTTTTGCCGGGCCCTCGGGCTGAGGTTCTGTGGTTTCAGATTGGTTTTGGCTTCAAGCAAAGGCAAGTCCTTGCTTTTTGCTCTCTGAACTAATTCCAGCATGTACGGCTGGAGCCTCGTGGCCCCTTTTCTGCTGACCATGTGGGAAGCTTCAAAGTCTCTCAGATGTGATTATTTGTTCTGTCAACAGCTCCGAGCCTCTGAAAAGTGAGGGCCATTGCTTCTAGCTATCACTTATCCTCTCTCCCCGTATCACTTCTCAACAACGCGGACCTCCTTGCGGAGACCGCGCGGCGTTCTAACACTACCTCCCCGCCCCAATCGATACTAAGTGATACCAGGCGTCTCTTGATCTCACAAGAACAAACCAAACACTATGTTCCTGTTCCCGTCCCCCAAAGAAAGCGCACACTGAGCGAAGTAGGCTCACAAGCAGATTAACCACAAACCCACTAATTAATTCCACCTCACAGGAGCTGATGCATTTGACGCTTCCTTGTACTTTACCCGTTAGTTTCAGTTGTCTTCGCTAGACCCCATCAGTCAGAAAGATCCAGTCGACCATTATCCAAAGTGCAAATCCCTTAGAGTCTCACTGCGTGCACTCTTCAGTATTTATCCCGCTGCCACAGTGGATTGAAACTATGTCTTTAACAGTCCGTCTTGAGAGGAACCAAATGAAGCGAAGGTACTGCGGAGGGGAAGGGCCATTCTCTTATGGGAAATTAGGACACCGGAAGTGGAAGTGTGCTCGAAAGGTGGAAGCAGATGGAAGTCAGACGCCAAGGACTGTTTCTCCCCTGAGGCTGCCGTTTCAGAAACTGTTTCTCAGGTCAAGAAAGGGGGCTGAAAAATGCTGCTTTCATCACAGGTAAAGTTGGAAGGAAAGAGCTCTCGTTCAAAACGTTGTGACAATCAGAACAAGTGGAGGGTCTAAAGGAAATGGAGCCAGGCCCCCAAATATACTGAATCTGGGGGAGTTCAGTAAAAAGGCCCTTCAGATCGTGACCCCCGCACCCGGAAGGTCTGCAACACCGCGGCGCAGGCAGACACCGAGGGCCCGCCGCTCGCCGCCCCTTAGTGCCCGCGCTATTGGTACCGCAGCACTACCGTGAGGTGTGCGGGGACAGCCACGCCCACCGTGGTTACTTCTGAACAAGAATCAGTCACTGCCTTTCTACAGCACACCGATTATACACAGCCAGACAAGGGGACGCAATCCAGTTTGGGAGAGAAGGCAGGCGCTGGGGAAGAAAATGACTTGCAAGGTTGTGTTTGAGGGCAGCCAAGGGAGCGGGACAGGCAGTTAGGGCTACAATTTACAGAGAGACCACTTCCAGCTGTGGAAGCCAGGGCTGGCCTAGAGAAACAGAATGTCCATGGGCAGAGAGAAGAGGAAGGCTCACGCAGCATGGGAAACCAAGGCCCAGAAATGGGGATGACCCAAGGCCTTTCCAGGGTGCAGTGGAGAACAGCATGAAATCTGGGCACAAAGTAATACAGCTGTTTTCCCACCGGCAAAACGGGGATAGTGACGGCCTTCGTTGTTGGAGTGCTGGGAGGATTAAATGTGACAACGTGTAACAAGTGCTTTGCGAGGGTCTGGCACAGGAAAAAAAAAAAAGCCCATTTGGGGTCAGTGGGACAGTGGAGCCCAGAAGGCTGGGAGAGCTGCCTCTAAGGAAGACCTGCTAAAGACTCGGCTGGATGAGGAAGAAAAGGACAGGGACCACCAAAGGTGACTCTGGAATCTGGGGTCTGGAAAGTGGGGGCGCGGAGGGATGATTGGCAGAACCTGAGGGAGGGGGCAGGAGAGGACAGGTCTCAAGCACGCGGTGCTCAAAGCGCCAAAAAGCCATGTGTATTTCAACAACATGAACAACCCCATTTTCACTAAAAAGCACCTACAATTCCTGGGGAAATATGCAAGGTAAACATGGTGTCTGAATCCGTCAGATTCGATTTCCTGCTTGCTACGTGGCTGGGTACTTTGGAAAAACCATGTTGTATGTTTGAAATCTTTCATAATAGAAGGCTGGTGGGCGGCAATCCTACAAGAAACTGTTGTTGAATCTGACCAAAACATGCACTCACACTTCCTGGAATGTTAAATTCTAGTTTACATCAAACGCACAGAATCCGAACAGCAACTGAGATTTACCTCGTTTGTTTCCCTGACGGTTCTCTTTCTAACTGGCTGTGTCTATACTCGTCGAGAACACACAAATCTTCCAAGGGTCCTGGCTTGATGGCTGGGGAGTCTGGATTTGAAAAGCCTGGCTTTCACTCCCAAGGAGACACACGCTCTACACATTCGGACAGAAACAAAGAGAAGCGCTCTCTGCTGGTAAAATAATAGTTCTGAACTTAACCTTACCTCCTAACAACTCACTTTCTTCTATCTGGGTATGGATAACTTGGCTCTTGTTAGTTTGCTGAAAATATTGAAAGTTTGAGAATTCTGCCCCACAGTCTTCCCTAAATTCCCAATGAATGGGAATGTAAATGGAACTAACATTGCTAGCCAACGTCATTACAAAAAAGCCAGTCAAGCTTCTATTAAGTTAAAAAAGAAACTTTAAAAAATGTTTCTTTCTGATAGTTCTTCCCCTCAACTTAAAATTTTTTTTTAATGTTTATTTATTTTTGAGAGAGAGAGAGAGAGAGAGAGAGAGAGACAGAGTACAAGCAAGGGAGAGGCAGAGAGGGAGACACAGAATCCGAAGCAGGCTCTAGGCTCTTAGCTATCAGCACAGAGCCCGATGCAGGGCTCGAACTCACAAACAGCGAGATCATGACCCGAGACGAAGTCGAAGTCATATGCTTAACCGAATGAGCCACCCAGGTGCCCCTCAATATATTTTTTTTAAACCAGGGAATCAGACGATATATTTTAGCAATGGAAGGGCTAAAATCCATGAGCTATGAAAGAACACAGTTTGCCCACTGAGCTAAGTCCCCGGGAGCCTCACTGCAGGCTCAGCCTTGAGACTAAGCGCAGGTGAGATGCCTCTAGAAGAAGGAAAAGGAAAATGGAGGGTGGGAAGGAATCCAACAAATTTGTGCGGATTTCCCCCTCCCCTCCATTGTGTTCGCCGGCTTCCCCCATATAAATGGAAGTCTGGAATTAGTTCTTAAATCTGACAATGTGCCTAATGACAGGATATGGTTTGAGATCAAATAACCAACCAAAACAAGGGGTCTGTTTCACCTCAGCCACTCCGCATTTTGCTTTTATCTCCCCTATTTGTTTCACGGTAACTTTCAAAGGAGTTGACTGATTCTGATCAAATGTGGGGCATGGCTAAAGGGTTTCAAGATACATCTTAAGCTCAATTTGTGGTTCCGCCAGCCATCCTGAAACAAAACAGTAGCCAGTAAAAGTTCCTAAGTGGGCAAATCTGCTGTAATCTTTAGCAGACTTCATCCAAGTTCATACATGAGCAGTGGTTACAGATCTATGTGATTCTGCGGAGTGGGGTTTACAGATCACAAACCCACAAAGGTATCTAAATTCACTGCATACAATGACTTCTCACAGCCTTCCACAGGCAAGTGTTATCTCTGCCTAGGCAAGGGGGGATAAAAGCCTTAATAAAGGGGGACAAAGTTACATTACTTTGGCTATATCCTGTGAATGATTCATGAAACAAATGGTTCAAGAGATGTAGAATCCAACCCAATAGAAACAAGCAAAGCTCCAGTAGCTAAATCTCTGTCGTCGAAACAGGATCTTCAAGAAGCAGTGCGGCCACAAATTGATAAATCTGGATGTTAGAGGGTAAATTGTTCAGCCTGATAGTGGAATGAAGCCTTTATCATTATCATGGTGGCACCAAAGGATGGCTTGGAGGGGTATTAATCCCTCCAGATGTCCATCAGACTCCCACCAAAAACCACACAAAATGAACAAATAAGAATTCTGCCTCCTTAAACTCATTTAAGTATCCTTTTCAATGAGAACAAAGTGGGTAGCTACACATGTTCATTAATCATGCTTGTTTTGTTTCATTGTGTGTTAATTAGTCCTGGGCAGCCGATGACATCACTCATGCTGCAAGTAAAGAATTGTGTTTTGGTAATATTCTTGTAATGATTTGTTTTATTTTATACTTGTTCTTTTTTCCTTGCCCCACTTTTATAGAACTGTTTTGTACAATTCAGCTAAAAGCAACGTGCTTCCTGTGCAATCCAGCTTCTATAGGAGCCCCCTTGCAGCCAGGCGGTTACTTAGGTAAGAAACTCTGCAGTCAGCATGGGTGTTGGATTACCTGATGGTGTAACAAATAAGGAAAGTCAATTGAATGGAACTGATCATTAACAACTCAGAAAGAACCAAAAGAAAGAAGCCTCATATGCCCACCTGTAGGGCTGGAATAATATGCTCATGGATTTCCAACTATCTTCTGGGACAAGCACCTCCAAAGTCTCCTGCCCAGAGTGATACATCCCATTTCCACCCAAGGCTACTGCCTCTTAGTTAAGAAGGTCCGTTGAGCTAGAACCCTCAGAATCAAGCTCGTCTCCTCCCTGTCTTCCAAATCTGGTAACTAACTAGTAATGGACCCTACCTCATGGTGCCTCTCGTCTCCAACCATTCCTTTTGTTCCATTGCCTCAGCTACTGCCATAGGCCAATGGTCCCCTTAACTCTCATGATAACTGTTCCCACCTTGCTGGTTTCCCTGACACTGGTCCATTTCTCCCCTCCCGTCACTCTGCCACGTGGCTATAAATGTCATCTTCCTCCAGATCAAACCCTGCTATCAGTTACATGCTAAAATCAACTTGATTTGCTCCCTGTTGCTTATAGAATTAAGTCTACTTCTGCCATGGCATTCAAAGCACTTGAGAATGACACCCACAGAGATCCCCCCACTTCATCTCCTGTCAGACTCATTTTGACCATCACTACCCAAAGTCTGTGCTCCAAACACATGACACTTGTCATTCCTCTCTGTGGCATGGCACACCTTGTGGCTTTACTGCACCCTCTACCTAGAATGCCCCGTGTCTTAGTGAACTTCTACTCATCTTTCAAGACCCAGATCAAATATCATCTTCTTCTTCAAATTTCCCTTGTATCCCCATGTCAAAGAGTGACATCCTCCTCTGGCCTCCCACAGCTTTTTAAAACCACTCTGTCTTAGCATCAGCTCAACTTTTTCCATAAGGTATTTGTCTGCATATCTGTCTCCCTCACCGTCTGACTCAATTTGGTGTTAAATAAATCAATAAAGGGATGGCTAAGTGCTTTCTCATGGAAATAATTTCATTTCCTGCAGGCCTGCCACAGCCACAATATTCAGGGGTGATATTCAAAATATTTAACAGCTGTATACCATGGGCACTGACCAGTCAAACGGATTCCTGGCTGGGCCAGTGCATCCCAACTCATCAACCTTGCCCACGCAAAAGCCAGGACTTCTAGACAAGAGTGTTCCATATGTGATCCAGTCTTTAAAAACTGCTCAAGTTTCAAGCTCATTAGGTCAGCTAGGGCCTGAGGCTTTGGGTATTGCTTGTTAAATCCTTCAGGATCCAAGACATTGCCCTGAGGATAGACAGCAGACTAAAAAAAAAAAAAAAAGTTACTATCATAATTATTTTTACAAAGACGGGAGCCAAGAAGGTGAACAGTAGCTAATTGTGAGATTGCTTTGTACCCATGAGGGCTTCAATGCGTGCGTGCGCGCGTGCGCACACACACATACACACACACACACAAACTTATATCCCAAAAAAGTCTCTTCATTGTCTCTGTAGTCACAGTACAGCCATACAAAGCGGGCTTTCATTTATGTCTCCCTCTCTCTGCAAAGCCAGGCCAGAGAGTAAAAGATATCTTAATGTTCTCTTTCAAGGCTGCTGAGATTTAGAAACAAAGATTGGTACAATGCTACAATATCGACCTTTCTTTTACTCCCCTCCTGCCCTTTCTCTTACCTCCTACTTGCATGTAAAAAAAAAAAAGATATTTAAGCAGCTCCTGTTTTACTTAGCTACCTGGAAATGTGTTCAAAGTAAGTAGTAGTGGGAAGAAATTCAACGCTGAAGAGATAGACTGAATTTGGGGTTTTGTGGCCCATGTTCATGGATTTAGGTTTTAATCCAACCGGGCACATTTGAAAGCTGCAGCACTGGCCACCTATTCAAACTTTTCCTAGTGAAATTTAGGAACTTAGAATAATCTGGACCACACTGGGGAAGAGGGTGCTTGATGTCATGTATAGGGTAGGAAAGTTCTAGGGCTATATAATCTGCTACAGAAGCCACTGTCACATGTGGCTGCTTATATTGAAATTTTAGTTCATTAAAATTAAGTACAATTTAAAATTCAGTTCCTTACACCAGCAACATTTCAAGTGCTCAATAGCCACATATAGCTAGGGGCTACCCTATTGAACAGCACAGTTATAGAACACTTCCGTCATCACAGACAGTTCTATTGGGCAGTATTATCAGTGATTTGACTTTGTTTGGCCCAGGGGGTGGGAGTGGGGGAGAGTCATGCTGAGAAACAGAAAACTCCTTAGCAGGGGGGAGTAACGGAAAATTCTGGAACATGCCTCCTTCCTCCTCTTTCTCTGCTTTTCTATTTATTTCCCTATCCCTGATTCTCCCTTTCCTTGCTTTGTGGATCAGGACACACACCAGAATGGAAACTCCTCACAGGCAGGCAGTTGGGGCCCTGTGGTTCAATGTCGTATCCTTCACAGCCACTGGAGTGCTTAAGAGCCGGTGCTTAGTGAGTGCTTGGTGGATGAATGGTCCCAACGGGGTGTGTGTCTCCATTTTCTGCTACAAGGCGGAATGCTAAAACATCCTCCACTTCTTGCTCGGTTGGTGGGAAGCAGTTCTCTGGATCCACCATGCACACCCAGGACACTCAAACGGCGTCAGCCCTCCACTCCCCGAGGCCGGGCAAAATCCCGTCTTCATGAGGAGACTCAGAGAGGCGGTCTGCCATAGGGGTTGAAAACTCAGCTCTCGGGGCGTGAACACTGGCTCTGTCCCTTATGAACTGTGTGGCCCTGGGGAAGTCATTCAACCTGCTCTGTGCCTCAGTTGCCTCACCTTGAAGATGAAGATAATAAATAATAGTCCCTACCTCATAGGGCCATTTACCTGTCAGTACACGCAAAGCACTTGGAGCAGCTCCAGGCTCATGAGAAGCACTCGATAAATAGCTGTCGAACTCTTCCTGCCGAGTCCATCCTGCTCAAGGAGGAGTCTCACCATGAACCGTGGCCAGCGAGCCCACTAAGAGCAGCAGAACAGACTACACTGAATGAAATGAAACGTGGAAAATCTGCTCCAGCCGTCTGAAGCATGGATGTCAGGACGCTTCCGGGAATGTGAGGAATTTGAGGGATTTAAAAGCAGAATGACCAACCCCACCAATGGGAAACATACAACTTTTGGAAAACTTGAGAGTGGAAATCCTTTTTGGCCCCTCCAGCTGGTCACTTCTGTTCGAGAAAGAGAAATCAACAGGATTTTTTTTTTTAATTTTTGTTTTCAACGTTTTTTATTTATTTTTGGGACAGAGAGAGACAGAGCATGAACGGGGGAGGGGCAGAGAGAGAGGGAGACACAGCATCGGAAACAGGCTCCAGGATCCGAGCCGTCAGCCCAGAGCCTGACGCGGGGCTCGAACTCCCGGGCCGCGAGATCGTGACCTGGCTGAAGTCGGACGCTTAACCGACTGCGCCACCCAGGCGCCCCAACAGGATTGTTTTTAATGGAAGCGGACTTTGACTACTTCCAATGACGGAGAAAGGACTCTCCACGAACTGGGATTTGAAAGGCCAGACCAGCACGGGTCCTGCAACTGGCCGGTGAGACAACATGTCACGTCAGCTCCGCAAAGCGCGGGGAGCATGCCCACCCTTTCACGACTCCGACGTCCACTGGGGGCCTCCAGCGGTTCAACACAACATTTCGACTTCCAGGACTAGCACAGGCCACCATGGTGGGAGTCTACTCAGAAGGAAACTAGCTAGGAACCACCACCGGCCAGAAGGCAGCTTGGGGCATCCCTCCTCCGCTGGAGGTCCTTACAGGAGCCCACTCGCTGTCTAGGGGCCCCCTAAGTGGCAGCTTAGGTGCAAACAGACAAGATGCACATCGGAGAGTACAGGGCCCGTCCTGGCTGAGAAGCCTCCTGCCCCACAGGAGCTAACATCTCTTGTGACCAACGGCCGTCTCCAGGGGCCCCATAAGGGACATGCCAGTACCCAGAGTCCCACACTCAGGGAACCCCAAGGCTGTGGCTTCCTGCCAGGTGTTTAGACTCATTTACAATGCTGCTGCACCAGAAGCAATTTAACAATTGGGTCATTTTTACTATAAGCAATATTGCCTGGTAACACAGCTGACATTCCACCTCCACCAGGTTTCCAGGGCAACAGAGCTGGAAAGTTAACACAAGGACAGATTTCCACAGAGAAGGGGAAGGGGTGATGTTAACCCTTTACCCACACGCCAGTAGTGACCAACTCTTCCGTGGAAGCAGGCCTGCCCGGCCCTGCGAGTTGAACGCAGGGACGGTTGGCTAGACGCCAACCCGGGGCCTGAAGGCAAAAAGCGGCCATTGCAAACCCTAACGGGAATGGGGCCTCCTTGGCAATGAATGATTAGGACCGGGTTAGGGCTAAGTGTGCGAGGGAAAGGCCGAGAGGTCTTTAGGACTCTTCAGGCTACAAGTGTCGGGATGGCTGACCCATGGTGACGAAGCATCATGAGTCACACTCCTGGGAAAACGCCACGGACCCCAAAGAAAGAGAAGGAAATCTAAGTTAACCAGGCTATTCGCTGATCTGCAGTTCAGGGTCTTCAGACAGGCTCTTTACCTACTTTATGGATTGGGCATTTGCTTGGAAGATACACTTCCCTAACCTCTGACACGGCGCCCTCATTTTGTTCTGTTCCAATAGGATACTCATAACGGACTGTGCATGCATGCACAGTTCCCAGTAAGCAAGCTGTTTTCTCTCTCACTCAAGAAAGCCTATCAAAATGGGATGAGAGCGAGGTTAGCTGTAGCCTTAAATCCACCCTAATTTGTATTTAAAAGTCAATCGTTCCCAAATGCCTGTCACTAATAACAAAGTACGTGAGGCTTACAACTTGAGCTCACAACTGACACGCTGATGTGTCACGATGTGCATCTAAGAACCAGTGGCAGTTGTATCAGCATAGATGCAGAGAGAACAGCCCCTGTACTGGCCTCAAAGCCCGCCTCAAAATGTAACCAGACATGCTTTCGTCATTCTCAACTCGAACGGGGAGGCACCAGGCATCTCCTGCCCCAACCAAAATCACTCTTGAGGATTTCACTGGGGGGAGGCTACAGCTCTGGGATGCCCAGGGTGAGCCAGTTCTGATAGTCCTTCACCTGATTTGGTCATTTATCTAGTATAAGGGGTCCCAAACCTTCAGGATGCATTTTAAATCCTCATGCGGCCCTAAGTCAAAGGATAATCAGGATCAGCCGGTGCTTGGCTTAACTCAACTTTGGAGAAAGCATTCATGAATCCATTTACTCAACAATCAAGTATCAAACACTTCTGCTAGATGCTGGTGAGAGCGACCTCAAGGAGTCCTCCCGGAGTCCTGGCCTCAAGGAGTTCAAGACCTTGCTTGCTGATTCGTATACCTCATCACCCTCTATCCCCAACTCCTTCCCCCCTTCCTCCCACTGAGAAGCCCCAGAAATTCTTTATTGCTGGAGGCACAGCCTGCCTGTGCTATAAAGGATCACCCTTACAGAAAATTGGCTTTCTAAAATAGCACGTCCTGAAATATGTTTCATGGAATCCAAGACCCACATGTGTTAATAGAGCTCTATGGTCAAATGAATTTGGGAACTACCTCATGCAGAGAATCACAATGTATTTCAGGATATTAAAGGCTCTGATAGGTTCTGCAGTAAAGAAATGTGTGTGTGTGTGTGTGTGTGTGTGTGTGCGCGCGCGCGCCTCATCCAGTTTTCTCAAACCTTTTTGACCACAGAAATGTATGTGTGTGACCTACTATTTCCCGAGGAACCTACATAGCTTGGGAAATGTTTTACTAAAGTGGTGGCACAGCACCCTTAACTTGTCTCCCATTTGATATAAGGATCTCATATTTGTACCCTATTTCTACCTTGATCAATAACTTTTAACTCTATTGCTAAAAATCATATTAACAATTCTTCATTATCAGGACACAAATATTGCCTAAGTGACGTTCTTAAGGTCCCAGAGTAGAATGATGTGGGATGGTGACAATAGGTCCTTGAAGAGGCAAATTCATGGCCTTTAAGGAGTCTACAGTCTTCAATGAGAGGTCACTGAAACCAGGCTGATTTCTTTTCCTCTTGGGCCATGAGTCCCACCCATGGGCTTGGGCAAAGAAAGTTCTAGTAGCTCATTAAACTCTGTGCCCCTCTCTGACTGCCACTCTAGCTTTGGGTGTCAATCAGAGTGAAGCCTAAAGAGGCTTAATGACTTGGCCATTGGAGCAGTACCATTAGGGTGGTGGTTGAGCCATGGTGTGAAGTCACAGAAACATCTTTTAGCACTTATAACTGTATTTTATTATGCTCTTTGTTTGAACCATTAATAATGGCAATGCGAATGACTGAATAAATGTCTAACTATATACTTGGTTTGGCAGGCATTCGTGAGAAGCTGTGGACTCTGGAAAGAGAAAAAAAGAATGCAAATTCCTTTTGTTCTATTTTCTGAGCTCTGAAATATCTTCGAGAGAAGTTTGAAATGGTTACAAGTATCAATTCAATGTCCCCGAGTGAAGCCAGCATGTTTTGTCTGAGATGGTTCTGGCACTTGGCCGACATATTTCTTGAATCCTGCTCCTCAGAAAGAAGGAAAGTAGTTTATCTTGATTTAAACCCCCAAGCCTGGAATCACTGTTGCTAAATTCCTCAGAAAAGACGTGCAAGTGTGTGTTCAGTGCATGTATGGAAGAATGGAAATGAGTCTAATCAGTTTATCACGTTAACAGTAACTAGATCGTTGCCAAACAGCCTTGTGTTCTAAGGGACCCCCCACACGGAAGAAACCCCACTTAAAGAAGTGTAAAGGATTTTCTTCTACCTTTGAACTTTTTTCTCTCCTTAAACACTGTTCTCAGAGAGAGAAAGGTAAAAGTTGACTTGCTCAGGCAAGCGGCAGGGAGGCGCAGCAGCCACGCGGGGCCACTCCTCGTGCTTTCCACGCAAGGCCACAGCCACCTCACCAGGAGATCTCCTCCCCGGTCTGCCACAAATATACTGCCTTGCTCTACCGGCGTCTTGCTGGCACCTTCCAGAGCCTACTTTCTTAGACTTGCGTCGGGCCATCTTCAGGTGAGCATCTGAGGGCATCTTCCTCAGAAGCCTACTTAACTCACTTACTGATGAATGACAGCAGGCATCTTTAGTTACTACCAAAGACCAGGGGCCCAGGTGGAAGGAAGCTGTGACTCTCCAGCCCTTCTCTGTGTTACCATTTCCAAGCATTCAGAATGCTTTCCTTGGGAAGATTTCACATGATTTCTCATATTATCCATTAGTGCACCAAGGAACCCCTTGAGAATCACACAGGTTGGATTGTGTGTGTGTGTGTGTGTGTGTGTGTGTGTGTGTCAGAGGGGGAGAGAGGAGGAAAGAGAGGAGGGGAGGTGTGGGGATAGACAGGGAGTAGGGGAGGGAGGGAGGGAGGCAGGGGGAGGGGAGAGGGAGAGAGGGGGAGAGAGAGAGGGAGAGGGAGAGAGAGGGAGGGAGAGGGAGGGAGGGAGGAAGGGAGGGAGAGAGAGAGAGAGAGAGACTATCCCAGCTTGCATTGTTTAGAAAAAGGAATCGTGTTTGCTGTCCTAGCCAATAGCCTTAAGCTTCCCAAGAGGACTATGGTGTTGGTCCTGTTTCCTTCCTGGCATTCGGGGACAGCTCACATTTGCAGGTCAAGTCTACTTTATAAGAGAACTGATGGAAAGCAACTCTCAAGGTTAAATAACAGCAGTTGGAAACTTGATTTGGGTTGTTTTTAATAAGCTTTGTGACTTTAGACAGTGACTTAACGCCTCTGAGTTTAAGTTTCCTTTTACGTAAAAGAAGCTGATCTCTCTCACGGTGCTAAAAAGAGCTTACGGCTTGTCGCTCTTTTCCCAGAATATGAGGGTAAGGTCAGCTGAAGTGTACCAGTTAACAGCAAACCCTTAAAAAACAAGCAGTTGTGTTCCTCCCTGGCTGAAATATTTCTATCAGCTATCCATTTGGGCCACTTAGGGATCTCCGTAAGACTGCTGGTGTCCAGGAAAATCTGAACGAGCTTTCCGAGCAAGATTTTCTGAGACGCCACAGAAACGTCTTCTGGAGCTCTAGACCACACTGTCCTTCCTCATCCAACAATTGTGTAATGTTTAGGACAACTGCTCCTTTCCATCACCAAACCCATTTATCTTGACTTCAGGCATGCACGCTGCCTGTGGCAAACAATTCTGCTGTGCCCAGGGCCCTTCAGTACTTGTGTTCAGGGTTTACTCTCTACGTTGGGAGGGGACCGGTGTTCATGTTCTGGGCTGTAATGGGCAAGCCTGTGCTGAGCCACCCCCTCCCCCATGACAGACCATGTCCACTGGACAACTTCCCGCTTCTTTATGATTTTTCCAACATAATCGCCTCACCGTGCTATTCAGCCATCAGATCTGCTGAGGCTACAAGTTGGGATTTTCCAAGCAGCTTTAAGAAATTAATTCCATTAATTAAAATGAAATAAATGAAAAAATTAATTCCATTCCTCTGCGACCCCCCCCCATCCCCTCCAACGCCACCAAGTGTCGTGGTTTCACCACCTCTTAATTAGTTACAACACGAGCAGGCGCGATGGTTTCCCAGGTGTTTCCACCAGAATCTATCACTGACCTACTTTCTCTCTAGTTGCTTTACACTTCCCTGTACCCCAAAACCGGTCTGACAAATGGCTTGTTTAAGAGTCCCTTTATATTTGTTCCTGGAGGTTTGATCTTGGCATTTATTATTACATGACTGGCACTTTTGCCTTGGGGCCCATCATGCCGGATAATATACCAGAGTGAAAAAGCTTGTAAGCTCCCACTCATGTTCTCCTTCTTTCTCTCTCCTGTCTCTTTTCCTCTTTTATGCCTCCCTCCTTTCCTCCCTCCCTCCTCCCCTCCCCATTCGCTCAATGCACTCTACATTCCAGCTGTCCATGAATAGAGTCTGACAATACCAGACAGCTGAGATTACTGGAAAATACTAAAAATAATTGCCTTTTGTTATTAAAGTCAGGACTAGGGCTGCTGTTCCCTCCCAGGAATTTGTAGTTTCCTGCAGGGATTCAGAGGTCTGTACCCCAGTGCTTTTTTTAGAACATGAAGGGCTATTTCAATAAACATGCCACTAAATTGACAACGTCGTCTTAAATTAATGTGTATTGTCTCTTTGTCCCATTTAGCTCTGACTGCTGCTTTTCTGGAATTTGCCATTGGAATATTTTACACACTGATCTCTTCCTGCTGTCCTCCACACCCTCTTTGACATTAAAGTTCCTTTTGAGATTCCAAGGGGACCAAGAGCCCTAAAACTCTCTGTCTCAGCTTCCTTACCCACGGGGGACCAGCCGCATCATTTATGTTTTCCAGTGCAATCTTTTTTAGTCAAGGTCTTGGGAAACCTAACTCAAGAGTCATCCTCCTTAGGGCTCTGGTATTAACAGGCTGCCTTTTGGCCCATGAGCTTTTTCTTTTTTAATGTTTATTTATTTCCGGGGGGGGGGGGCGAGGGGCAGAGAGAGAGGGAGACACAGAATTCAAAGCAGGCTCCAGGCTCTGAGCTGTCAGCACAGAGCCTGACGCGGGGCTCAAACTCACAAACGGCGAGATCATGACCTGAGACAAAGTAAACACTTAACTGAGTCCCCCCAGGCACCCCAGCCCATGAGCTTTTATTGTACGAAAATAAGGAGAGTGTGAACTAAATGAGTATCAGTGCTAGATGCCCAGCCTGGAAAATGAATGCCTCCTGGATTTAAAATATCCTAGGCACTATTTACTGGGTCGCCTTTCTATGTCTAGAACCGGCTATTTAGGGTGCATTAGAACCATCTGAAGTCTCTTGCTCACAAGGCACATTCTTGCCTTCCAGCCCCAGAGGTTTTGATTCTTCGTGTGGGATGTGGCCCAAGAACTGGCATTTTAACGGGAGCCCCGTGTGCTGCTTTGGGCCACATCTGGAGAACGCCTGATCGAGAATGACGATCACAAAGGTTTACACCAGGTCACAACGTCCCCACATCATCCGGTGGGTTTGACTTTATTAAGCAAAGGACTGCCCTGGAGTCATCACCCCAGCCCTGGTCCGTCTGAATAAACTGACTGTAAAGCTGTTCCCCAACGGTCTTCGATGCGACAAGGGGAGGAGACGCGGACAGTGTCATTCATTCCTCCAGCGTGCTTGCTGTTTAACAAGCAGTACACGAGTGGAAATCTATCAGTATTGCTTCGCTAATTCTAACAAGCTACCGTTCGAACGTAAGGTGTTCATACTAGGGGAAAAGGGGTGCACGGTATGTGGGGGTTCTCTGTACCATCGTCTCAATTTCTCTGTACGTCTAAAAACCCTTCTAAAAATAGGCTCTTTTTTTTTAATTGTTTATTTATTTTTGAGAGAGAGTGGGAGACACAGAATCGGAAGCAGGCTCCAGGCTCTGAGCCATCAGCCCAGAGCCCGACGCGGGGCTCGAACTCATGCACCGCGAGATCGTGACCTGAGCTGAAGTCAGACGCTTAACCGACTGAGCCACCCAGGCGCCCCCCGAGTAGGCTATTTAAAACAAACAAACAAACAAACAAACAAACTATGATACATGCTACCCCCCAGAATGCCTTAAAGTAAAAAGAAAGTTCCAAGTGTTGGCAAGACTGAGCAGCACCAAGAAGTCCCCCACACTGCTGATGGGGCTATAAGCTGGTGTGCCCACTTTCTAAAACTGCCTGGCAGGACCCACTAAGGCTACATATTTGTGTTTGCTACGGTTTTGCACTTCTGAGTATATACCCAACAGAAACAGGTCCAGGAGCTCACCGAAAGATGCGTATGGAGCCGCACTATTCATAACCGTTCCAGACTGGGTCTTAGCAAAATGCCCGTCAATTAAAAAACAACAACCGCTAAGTCAATTGTGGTATGTTCCCAGACTGAGATATCCCACAGCAGCGCAAAGAAAGAAACCTGAAGTATGTGCAGCAACAAAGGTAACACGGAAGGAAAGAAAGGACACACAGAAGAAGGCACGTCGTGTGATTCTACTTGTAAACAGTTCCAAGTAATCCGTGCCAATAAAAGCCAGGATAAGGGCAAAAGGTGGGGGTAGAGGTGAAAGAGCTTTTCTGGGGCCCGTGATAATCTGCTTGGGGCAGGGTTCCGGGCACGTGGGCGTGTTCCGTCTGTGAAAATTCACTGAGCTGTATACTTAGCATTTGTGCCTTTTTCTGTGCGGAGGTAGGTCACGGCAGTTTTTACAAAAGCAACTGATGATTTCGCTGGGGAAAGAATATAGAACGAACCAGCCTAGTGGGGTTACCCAACTAGACAGCCTCGGTCCGAATCCCACGGTTACCGCCTATACGCTGCCTGACCCCAGGTAAGCCCTTACACCTTTTCTACCTCTACATCCTCATCTGTAAAGTGGGGATGAAAACAGTGCCTATGTCCTGGGGTCGTTGTGAAGATCGAATAGTTAATATTTCTGCAATACTTAGAAAAGCATAAGGCCCAGAGTCGGTGCCATATAAGTGTTTGCTAAATAAATGAGGCCATTTCTGTGTGGGGGGGGGATGCACGTAAAACTGATCTTTTAATAATGGCTACTCTAAAAGGAGACTGAAGAACAGTTAAGAAAATAAGAAGGGAGTTGAACTTATTTCCTAGGCAGAGTTCTTGATTATAAGGGAAAATATTATCTTGGCACTTGGCCAATTCATTCTTGACTGGGAGTCTGGACTTCCAACAGGCTCCCGGGCACCGGTCCAGAGGCTTGACAACGAGCCACGTTTGGGACTGCCAGAAACTGCCACAAAAGAGTCCGCCCAGAGGGCCTGTGGGAATCGCTGGGGAGGAGAGCGCGATTCAGTCAGGAGCCGCACCAGGCGCCACGCCAGGCCAGGCCGGAGGCCCCTGACGCTACCTGCCGGCTGGGGCAGGCCCTGGGCCCTCAGCTTTTCCTCCAGCTCCCTGCCGGAACCTTCCCTCCCATCGCGGGGCTCCTCCAAACACAGCCCGCTGGGCCGGGGCTGCTTTCACAGGCCAGAGAGGGGAAGCAACAGACCCAAGAGCAGGAGCGTCCTACCTTCCAGAATGGAGCCCGTGCACACCGCGGCACCCTCTCTCCGCCGAGTCTGTTCTCCCCTGAACACCCCTGGCGGACGAGGAACCCCCCCTTACAGGCCTCCTCCAGAGTCCCCACCATCAGGGGGCCGGTGGTGGGTGGGGGGCGGGGGGGGGGGGGGGGGGGGGGGGGGGGGGGGG
>NW_024420490.1:3514932-3550948 GCF_014898765.1 Herpailurus yagouaroundi | reverse complement strand
CCCCGAAGTAGCCCCACTGACTTTTAACTAGCTTCCTGCCTGTCTTCTTTGTTGCTCCTTCACTAGCTCTTTTCCACACGCTCGCCGAAGAACAGACGAAGAGTGTCGCGTGCCCCGAGCCACGGGTGGCAGACCGGCTAGCTCGACACGAAACCATATCCTTCCATGTCTTGGGCACACAGATTTCCCAGCCTCCTTTGCACGCTTGTGGGGTCATGTGGCAGCACCGGCCAGACTATGGAGGTGCCCATCAAACTTGCCACGCTATTCTCCATGCTCTATGGTTTTGGGTTTTTTGGTTTTTGGGGGTGTGTGTGTGTGTGTGTGTGTGTGTGTGTGTGTGTGTGTGTTTTGGCCTCATCTGCCGGAAGGAGTTTGCGTTTCTGAACGCCTGCAGAACACAGGTCCCCTCCTCTTGGAATGTGACATGAGCAAGAAATAAACTTAATTTGTGTGAAGGCCTGAGACTTGGGGCGGTTCATACAGCAGTTAGCCTGCCCTAATGCACATGCCAAGTTCCAGCCTCTCAAACTTCTTTCTACAAGCCTGGACAACGCCAGCCCTCTCTCTCACTGGTTCCCCATGGAAAACATCTTTGACCTGTCTGCGTGTAGACCACACCTGAAGTATTTGCATCCACGTCCCATATTCTGACCCTCAACCTCCAACCTTGGTTCATGTTTCAACTTTTAAATCGACTTCCTGCCTGTTGGTAAAAACATGCTGGTTGGAAGTGAACTGAAACTCTCAGAGATGGTACCCGATTTTCTCTTAACTGAGTCTTCAGGCCATATGCTCTGTGTGTCCATGGGGCACGTTGAGGGTATCTGAATTAATGACAAGAAACAGGCAGCTTTGTGGTAAACAGAGGCTGACAGACCTACGGACTGAGAAACGGAGTTGATTTATTTTATTTGACTTTCTGAGATTCGGGGCTGCCAGATTTCAATACATAGTGGTGAGTATAACAGATCACCAGTGTTTTTTGTTGGTGGTGGTGCGTTTTTGTTTTTTGTTTTTTTTTTTTTTTGTTTTTTGCTTTGAGTGGGTGAGTAGGTGAGTAAATTATCTGTAATTTAAGCCCAGCTCAGAGCTCTGAACATCCTTCAGTCAATTCTTACTTGGCAGGAAATTGGAGCTCTTACTGCTACATAAAATTCACTTTGCCATTATTAAAGAACCAACACAAGTAACTGTTTGACTCAAGTTAACATTCACTCCTTGGAATAGATGATGAGTAAATATTTACCCACTGGCATAGCTGTTGAGTAATTGCCCATTAAGAAAGTTAAATGTTAATCACTTATTTCTGGATCGAATAATTTCAACATGATCCTATGACTAATCCTTAATGTGTAAGGCAAGAAAAAAAAAGCTCACATCCGTTCATTTCTTTCGATCTTGACCATAAAGAAAAGCCTACTCTTAGGAATGTCTCAAATTAGACACATAACCAGGTTTCACTCCCTTAGCACTCAAAGCCAGCTTGATGGCTTTTTCATTGTTCTTCACCCAAAGAAACCTTGACCTCAGGTTAAGTATTAACAGGACTGGAGAAGGAAGTGTTGGATGGGAGTTTAGCGGGAAGGGGGGACATGTGAACTAAGACGACAACTAAAACTTGGGGACAGAGGACAGAAAATATAACCTAGATGTCATGATGTTGGCTGTCCTACATCAAAGGGAGCTGTTGCATGATAATTGCCATTAAAGTAAAAACCTTAGGCTACACTTTACCAAGAATGTTAAGTTTTGACTGAGTCAGAGGGGGACCCCAGCAGTAGACGGCCAACAAAGAATGAGTGGGGAAAGTCTCTAGACTGGCAAGCTCATGGGAAGCATCCCTGCTTGGTGTCCCCTCTCCTTCAAAGAAGGAAACTTCAGTTGGACTATCTCCACTCATCAAGTCAGTCTGCATCCGGATGGGAAGGGCAGTGGCCAAAATCCAGGCAGAAATTTTGCATACATGCCACGCCAGCAGGGGCCTAGATGGTAGTTTGGTGGGGACAGTGGATACTGTTGATGCCCTACCCACGGCCTCTTAACTGGGTGGGGATCCCCTCCCCCAGATGCTATAGTATTGGCTGTTAACAGCACCCAACAGTCGCTCCTTCTCTGGAGAGATGCCCTGGGTCAGTGGGAATTACCTAGCCCAGAAGGTTAGGCTCCCTTCCCCAAGGGCAGCCCCATAGCTAATAACTGACTGATTCAGTGATACAGAAGGCCGGTCCCCTAGCTTCAAGGTGGGATCAACTCTGGTGCAATTCCTGCTCCTGTGTGAGATGAGTCGAAAGCCAGTGTCTACCTGAGACCACAGACAGACTTAGGTCTTTCCCCCTTGCCCTGGCCTGCTTCCCTGACTCCCCTTTTCCTGAGAGCACTCCCTCAATGAAGCATGTGCACAGGAATCGACGTCTCGGTTTCTTCTCCTGTTCTTTTTCTGAACCTGAGCAAAGACGGTAGGACAGCCAAAACATTTGGTCTCCTTTCACTGTCTCCAGTGAATTTTTTAGCGGAAGTTGTCCTGTGGACAGGTGGGGTGGATTGATCCCAGGGATGCCCCAAGCAGAACGGAGACAGAACAACCCGCCTCACTCCTTCTTACCCGTGACTGAGTTCCCTTTGGAGGAGAAGCCTGCGATTGCAGGAGTGCCTGCTACTTCTTTCCTCCCTCCATGGATCCACACCCTCCCCTCATCTGCCACCCACCCTCCAATGTATATCCAAGTGAAAACTCCCTTTTGCCGTCAGATTTTCTTCTGAATAGTGACCCTTGCCTCTCAGAAATGTATTGGGTTAGTGACTCTCTTCCTCACTTCTACACTGGTATGAACGGTTTGTGCGATAGGTATGCCTGCATTGCATGACATACAGGAAAGAACTTGACTATAAATGGTACGTGAACTTGGGCAAGTTCTTCAACCTTTCTGATCGTGGATTTCTCCATCTGTAAAATGGTATTAACAAGGCCTACCTCACAGAGTGTTGTGAGGATTAAATGATATAAAAACTAGATGCTCATTGGTATACAACAGGTGCTCACTGGTAGACTATCTGGGATACAGTAGGTTATTAGTGGGAATTTTCTTAAAAGGTCAACAAGATGCTTAAAAAGACTAAAAAGCAAAACCCTACTGTTGGAACACAGAGATACATAAGCATCCCACCTCAGGTCAGTTTCTGTCATCCATCCACCCTCCCACCCACCCACTCATCCACCCTTCCTCCCGTCCATCCATCAAAAAAAACCCCTCAGTCCTCCTTGTGAGCCATGTATTGGGGATACAGAAGCAAATCAGACTCCATGGGAGAAGCTCACTGTGAATTGCCGGTGAAAGATACAGGCCACTCTCACTGGGAATTGAGGAACACTGGGATAGAGGAGGAAGCAGGAGACTTGGGGGTGAGTTGTACACTGAGGAGTGATTTGTTTTAGAAGTCCTTCCTGTGTAAAGGATCCTTGCACTCCCACACCCAATGAAACTAGGTATCCCTTGGGATTTGATGGGACGTTCTCTCCCATTAGGTTGCTGCTGCTGCCTGGAAGAGGCCCCCAAATCAAGTTCCGAAACATTGGGACTTGTGGGCTGGCCCTCTTCATGTGGCCTGGGAGCTCCTGTTTGCCTGAGGACCAAAGGAATGACTGCTCCCGAACATGTTCCCTCCCAGTGAGCCTACTGGGATTCTTAATCCCAGTGAGCCATTGGGATTCTTAATCCATTTAGGATATTAATAATAAATAGTAAACTAATAATATAAAAAAAAGCAGGAACTACTTTGAGGAAATGTCTACCAAGGGCAGGTAGAGTTCTAGGTGCTTGACACATATTCGTTCCTCATGGCCCCAACAACTCTGGAAGGTGGGTCTTATATCCTTCTTTCAGAGCTGAGGAAACAGAAGGTCAAAGACACCCAAGGTTACAAATGGAGTAAGAGATGTGATTTAAACCCGTGTCCTACTTCAAGGTCTGTGCTCATTATAACCTTTGTGTTTTAATAAGCATAGTCTTGTATTAACTATGTTGGTTTTTTTCCATTTATTTGTTTAATGACCTTGGCCAAGTTTAAGAATTTCCTTATTTTTTTTTTTTGAAGAGAGGAATTAAGGTTCTAATGGAGCATTTCTAAATAACCCCTAAAGTAGATAGGACTTTACAATGAAACTCTACACACTCATCACACATACTCAACAACCATCTAAGGCCCATCTGCCCCATTTACACCCCTATCCATTTTCTTCCTCCTAGGTTGGACATGCCAAAAATCAAACCCTATAGCTCTGGCTCCAAACCCCTCACTATGCTGGTCTTTATTTCTTTTCCTAGCACAGCACATCCCAAGGCCCACTTAAAAAATTTTTTTTAATGTTTGTTTATTTTTGAGAGAGAGACAGAGACAGAGAATGGGTGGGGGAGGGGCAGAGAGAGAGGGAGACACAGAATCCAAAGCAGGCTCCAGGTGCCGAGCTGTCAGCACATAGCCCAACGTGGGGTCAAACCATGAACTATATAAAAATATGACCTGAGCATGAAATTGGGCGTTTAACCAACTGAGCCACCGAAGCACCAACCCCCCAACAAGGTCCACTTTAAACGATTTCTTATGTGTATTTCTCTCTTTTCTTAAAAATTCACTGTCAGAACGAATAAAATGATAGAATATTCAAATTGACTGCAGAGAGCATTTCAGAGCTTATCCTCATATTACCAATTGTGCAGCAAAGTTCTAAGGTACCATCACTATGCTACCCTGGTGATTATTGAGGCGATGTTAGAGTGCAATAAAATTGAAAGCACTTTTGCTCTAGCAGAAATAAATATATAACCAAATAAATGGCTCGCCAATTGGGGAGTACAAGTTGTTCCTTTTCTTCCCCTTAATTACCTCTCAGTGGAACATTCTAGAATGCCCAGGGGGTAAATTTCCACTAATCTTCAGGCCTCTCTAAAAGCCAGTGCCAATACAGAAGTTAAATAGAGAACAATATCCTATAAACAAAGTCCTGAGTCTAAGGACCCAAATGATTCAGACATTATTTTCATTCATGGCTTACAAAGAAAGTAACATGAATTGTGTCAATGGTCCCAACACCTCTAGAGAGTATTATGTTGGAATACAAAAGACACAGAAGATTATCTTCAAGGAATTTATAATACAGCAGAGGGTATGGAATATGCCCAAATCAAATGATAGAGATATAATAGGAATACAGTGACAGTTACATACATAGACTAATGATCATACATAGCTACACACACACACACACACACAGTGTGATGCCAACACAGAGAAATACAAGACTACCCAGGAACAATGAGAATCTGAAGCGTTAGTGTTGGTTTCAAGTCAGCCACCTGAGGGATGAAGGCAGCCTGAGGGAAATAGGGCAGGCTGCTGGACGAAATTCTCAAGGTTGGAATGGGTTCCATTCTTAGATCAGCCAGTAATGAATCATTTCTCTAAGCCACTTGGCTTTACTGGAGCTCAGTCTCTTTGTTTCTAAGGCTCCTTCCAGCTGTAACATTCTATGATGCCATGAAGACCAGACCCGCTTGGAAAACAACCCACAAGGACACTTTCCCACAGTATGGGCTTGTGAGACAAGCAACGTGATCAAGGCTCACACAGTAGTTGCTATGGCTCACAATTTAATAAACAGTTATTACAAAACCAAGCAGGATCGAGTGCCTTTGACACGGGCGTGAAGGCAGAGCGGGTACCCACCCCAGCTGGTAGACACGGAAGATTCCTTCTTTGTTAGAGATACTATGGGAATAGTGCTGACCGATGTTTTCCTACCTGTTACGGGGTCTTCGACTTTAATCTGCAAGTGTGCAGCAGTGTCTGAACATTCTGGTTTGGCTAGTAGAACTTGGACTTGGTTCTGAGGTACAAACATTGCTGCGTTGACACCTCTTGGCCACCAGAGAGCTCTATGCATCCAGCCAGAGGCACCTACTGGATCAGCAAGCACGCGTTCATAAAAAGCAGGCTTGCCCTGCAGTCCCTGCGGCATAGAGGACAGGTTCTATTGTGATTTCTGACACCTGCAAAATGTACTCATCTGCCCCATCACCAGCACCTCTGGCTTTGCCCCTCTGCCTTTTGCAACATGGCACTTGGTGCATTCAGGAGGCAGAGGTGGTCAACGTGGGTACCAGTTCTCCACACCGGTGGAATGAATTCCTAGCTGTGGGGCAAGAGAAGCCGGGGCCTTCAGACTTACTGGTTTTATTGGTGGCTGCCAGCACTGGGGGCCATGTGTAACGCAGCACTCAGGACGACGTCTTGTTGTGGGCTTTCTGTGGTGGTAGCTTTCTTTTTCTGCTCATAAAAATAACATATGCCAAACATGGAAAAGGCGGAAAACACAAACTAGTATAAAGAAGAACATGGCAACAATCCATCATTCCACGAACCAGAGAAAATAACTGAATAGATTTGGACATATTTCCTTCCAACCTTCTTTTTCTTGTGGGATGTGTGAGTATTCGTACAAGTTGATTGGAGTTGATGCATCCGGATTTTTTGGGTAATCTTTCTAACCTGATATTTTCTCTTAATTTTGGAAGTGTTTTTCCATATCATTACAGGTACAATGCAAGATAACCTGTAGAATTCAGAGCAGCACCGAAGAAGATAAAACCCCCCTGTGTTTCCAGTACCCAGAGATAATCATTTTCACATTTTGGTGTTTTACCTTCCAGTGACTTTTCTAAGCATGATAGTTATTTACTGTTACAAAACTGGGACCATGTTGTACATACTGTTTCGTAGGCTGCTTTTTTCACATAAATATTCTATCGTGATCATTTTCCCTACATCATCAAATATCCTCCCCAAACCGGATTCTTAATATCTGGGTAATATTAAAATATCTGAGTCAAGCTTAATTCGCTTAATGACTTGTCTACTGTTGGTTATTTGTGCTGATCCCAATACCTTTTACTCCAATACCATCATGATGAATAACTTTATACTAATTATACCCCATGTTCACATCATCAATTATCTACCCAGCATAGATTCTTAGACTTTGAATTGCTGGGTCAAAGGGCGTGAACATTTCTAAAAGACACATTCCAATGGCCACACTGTCCCCCGGAAATGTCATTATCAGTTCATAGTCTCATCAGCACTACCTGAAAGTCTCTGTGCCATCCACACTGCCCACACCGGGGATTACTGATTTTAAAAGTCCAGGTCCATTTAATACACACACACACACACATACACACACACACACACACACACACACACACACACACAGTTATGCCTCACTGAACATTTCAAACTTTATGTATTGGCCACTTTTATCTCTTCATTTGTGAGTTACCGAGAACCTGATAAGTATCTACCATTGTGCTGCACATTAATGACAATTATCACTGTCTTCCAAAGAGCCGTGCAGATAAATGCCATTACCTCCCTTTTACAGACGAGGATACTGAGCTATAGAGAGCTTAAGTGTCTTCCGGAAGACACACAGCAAGTGAATGACAAAGTAAGGCTTCAAGTTCAGATCCGTGATCCCCAGTCTCATGCTCTGCTGAGGACGCCACACTGCCTCTCTGAGAAATGTTTCAAAATGTGCTTCTATCGAGGAGAGAAGATTAAAGAATTCCTGTGCTATCTGTGTAAGAAATGTCTACTTGAACTGCTGTGAAGGAGAGACGGGATGAGTGAGAAAACCTTGCAGACCTTTTTACAGCTGTGCAATCCAACTGCGTCCTTTACACAGATGAGGACTCTAGGACCCCGAGGAGTTAAGTGACTTGCTAGCTATGGGTTTGACCAAAAGATGGGGTAAAGAGGCCAAGAAAATACAAACAGCACAAAACCCCGACAAGCTCTCTCATGCCACTCTGGCTTTACGCACCGGGTTTCCTGTTTGGATTTCATCCCTCATCCGCCTGGTGACTCAGCTAAAATGTCAGGTCCTCTACAAAACCTCCCATCATTTTTCAAGGCAGAATTAACTGTCTCTGTACTCTGTGAGTATCTGTACTTACTGCATTATGAGCACTTTCTGCATTGTGTGGCAGAGATGTCTAATTGCCCTGCACATTTTTTAATCCCTTCCCTTCCATAGGGATCATAGGGACGGGGCTGATGATGGAAAGTGGCTGTCTAGACAGCGTGGCTTTCCAGCACCCCAGCCTCGCGTCTCGGTGTGGCCGTGTGACTTGTTTTGGTGAATGGCAGGTGAGTGGGGCATGGCTTTCTACTGCCCCTGCCTTGCTTCCTACTTGTGAACTCTGTTGTTGGAGAATATGATAGTTGGAACAAGACCATCACAAGCCTAAGGACAAAAAGCCAACACGATGAGGACGGCAGAGCAAAAGCGTGGGAGGAAGCTGGTGTGAACAACAACGTCCAGCTACTAAATCAACCCTAGAACCGCCTACCTTCAGACATTAGATCTTGTGAGATAATTAAATATCGTTATCACGTAAGCCACCATTAATTGGATATTCTGTCCTTGTGGTCTAAAGCATCCCACTCCTGTCTTTGATTATTCACCTCTGTCTTTCACCAGATTATTAACTTTTAGGAGCATCCTTCGCATTTAATTCACCTTTGTATCCTGTTCCCCGGGCCTATCACAAAGCCCTACAGGGGCTCAACGAACATTCCCCGAATGGAATCCGCCAATGGTGTTCAATTTTGGGAAAAGATAGTGCTATGCCTAACGATTCCTGATTTCCACGGGCCAATTCCTATAAGAACCCATTTACTTAAGCCAAACTCTTCCAACTGTGGCTCCATGAAGCTCCCTGCCATTCACACAGGCGGGTACAGAATTTGCTAGGCAAGGGTTCATTTACTGCTTGTTAATTAGTCAAGTGCTGAGTGTAGCACATGACTCATTTTTACATTATTCACACAACTGCGCGATTAGCATTTTAAAAGGTTTTCCAGGAGGCTGGCCCAAGTAAGTTTATCTTGAAAAAATGACACAAAAGGAAAAGAATAATTAACAAATCGGTTCCCAAGCTTTTAGTACGTGGCCAAGGAACTGATTTTTTGCTGGACTTGAACCTCAGGGGTCCTGGCCCTACCCTCAGAGCAGCAGACCTGGTAGGGAAGGGAAGGGAGGTTTCGTGCTTGGCAGTGGTACGTGGTTTTCATACTCCTCAGTTCAACAATTAACTCAGGTACTCGTTCAACTGACTCCAGTTCCAACGAACTGGACAGTGACCAACTTGGTAGTTTGTTTTTGGAAGAAGGTAAAGAAGCACGTGAGAGGCAGCTCATCGCTATTATTAAGTGAAAAACAAAGTGCATTCTTTAACACAGATTTGCAGTTGCTGCAGAAATTAATTAATCGATAAGCTGATATCTGCCGCTGTATTTGTATCTTCCCCCTAGAAGCTTCAACAGCTTAATCCACACTGGCCTGGGTGTTAGGAAATCCCCCATGTACGCCCACCCCACCCCCGCCCCCTACGATTCACTAATAAACAAGGTGACCCCAGGCAAGTCACTTAAGAACTTAAGAGAGAAATCCTGTTACCGTTCCCTGTCCTGTGAACCTCAGAGAGTTCGGGAAAGAGACCTAATAAGCCTGCATAGAGCCTACAGTACAGTGAAGAGATTTATTTCAGGGCTACTCTGCCATCTTGGCGGCAGAGCAGTGGCGTCACGCGTCTCCCTGGTGTCGCAGTGCTTTGTTTATGGCATCTCAGCCCAGCTTCCCAAGTCCTGATGGACAGGCAGGGCCGATTAGAGGGCTGAGCTAAGGAGGTCATGGCTTCTCCTGGGATCAGGGGTCTAGCGACATTAGGGGCACTCTGGGACCTCAAGTCAATGGCTGTGTTTGCTCACAGAAGGTGGCCCGGGGGGTGTGGCTAAAATGGAGAACCTGATCTCTTTACTGAAAAAAAGCAACTGACACCTTATCCTGTCACTCTGTCAACTCCCTGTGGGTCTCTAGCCACATTTTTCTCTCAGGCATCTATCTTATTATTATCAAATGCTCTTGTGGTGACTCTGGGTTTATCTTTTTCCTTCGTAAGCGTTCAGGCAGCTTTTTACACGTGTGCTTTGAGTTCTCGCTGGCTCGAAGTCCCTCGAGGGCGGTGGCCAGTCTTCTGACTCTCCAGCAGCCGCCCGCAGTGCAGCCAACAACGCGACAGCGTGACCCGTTATCACATCTCTCATTCCCCCAAAATAGCTCTGGAGGGCAGGGACTTCCAGCCTCATTTTCTTAAATAGAGGACACACCTGGGGCACAGAGAGGTTAAGTAACTCGTTCCGGGCCACACATGGCAGAACCGGGACAAGGAGACAGGTTCTTGGACTCTTTCCCTGGACTTCGAACATCAAGTTATCGAACAAATACCCCCGGTTTTGAAGGCAGACAAAAAAGCATGCACGGTCTGCTCATGCCTTTTGTCAGATGCCTCAGAGGTGATTTCTTCTGCTCCCTGCGTACAAACAACCACACGGATACACTCTTACTCTGGTTTTCAGAGCAAACTGGCAAAACCAACACACTCGCTCTTTTCCCCGCTTCATTAAAAAAAAAAAAAGAAGGGGCGCCTGGGTGGCGCAGTCGCTTAAGCGTCCGGCTTCAGCCAGGTCACGATTTCGCGGTCCGTGAGTTCGAGCCCGCGTCAGGCTCTGGGCTGATGGCTCGGAGCCTGGAGCCTGTTTCCGATTCTGTGTCTCCCTCTCTCTCTGCCCCTCCCCCGTTCACGCTCTGTCTCTCTCTGTCCCAAAAATAAATAAAAAACGTTGAAAAAAAATTAAAAAAAAAAAAAAAAAGAAAAGAAAAGAAAAGAAAACTAAACTAAAAACCCAACTGATTTTCCATCCACTCATCTAATAGAAGATCTTGGTTCCCTCTTCCATCGAAGTCAGTCAGAGCTATTCTTTCAGCCATAAATCCTCCCATCACATTCCCAGGTAGGAGAGCAGCCTCTGGGCGACGGCACCCAAATTGAGGGTCCAGGGGCTTGCAAGAGAAGCAATGACCTTATCGGTCAGGTCCCTCCTGGGAGCAAGAAGCCCGTTCCAATTCTTTCCCTCTCCTACTCAAGAAAGCCTAGCATTTCTTAGAAGCCATGAAGGAAATCGAACCAAACTGAATCCCGCTGAAGAAAACCAAATCAAAGGCCAGGCTTCCTCACTCACGCGGGCCCTATCCTGAGTGAAAATGCCGTTGGCAAAATACTGCTCACTGAGGCCTGGCCCCACGGTTAAAGGTCTGAAGCTAGGAAAGACGCAGCGTCAGCACCGATGCATACAGAAAGTACATACTACTGACAACGGTAGCTAATATTGGTTTAGCGAGAACACACGTCAGACATTGTACTTAATCCCCACAAGAACCCTATGGGATTAGGACTAATATCACCCCCCCTTTACAGATGAAGGAACCGAGGCCCAGGAGTCGGGAAGTCTGGCCAAGGCCACACAGCTAGAGCAATAAACCATGGTTAACTTCGGGCAATGATTCGGAGAGGGGTAGCTGCTTTCCACTTTTTAAAAATCGTATACATTAGTATTTTATCTTTATCACTTGATTTGCCACCAGCAAATAACTACATTGCCTTTTAAATGAAAAAGATATAGCCAGACCGTAAGGTGAGCCTAATTCAGACTAAATGAGAAAGTGGTAAGTTCTTACGTTAGTGACAAGTAAAACATATAAAATATCATAATGTATGGTTTTAAGTTTATTTTGAGAGAGGGAGAGAGAGCACGAGCAGGGGAGGGGCGGGGGGGAGGGGGAGAGGATCCCAAGCAGGCTCTGTGCCATCAGCGTGGAGCCCAATGTGGGACTCAAACTCACGAACCACGAGACCGTGACCTGAGCCGAGATCAAGAGTCGGATGCTCAACCGACTGAGCCACCTAGGTGCCCCTATAAAATATTATAAAACAAAATACAATTTTTCATCTTTAAGTATCGGACTGGGTCAACCAAGGACCACACAGGACGGTTTCCTAGGGCAACCGTTTGTTCGTGAGGAGGTACTTGAAAGTGGGTACCCCTTCGTGACTGGGGACGCCTAAAAAGCTGGATCTTTGGAAGCATTTGGAGCATTCTCCCAGCACTCCCGGCGTTATTGTTTTCCTGGTTCTTGGAGAATCAACATCCCAAATCCCACGCTGGTGGCCTCCAGTCTAATAAGATGCGTTCGCGTCACACGGACAGAGCAGGTGAATAACATTCACGGATTGCTGCCAAACCCAACATCGCCTTGGGTGCCCCCTCTTTTCACAAAATAAAACTTTGTGTGGCTGACACCGATGCGCACAAAGACCAGCGAGAGGCCCACAAAGGCATAGGGCCAGAGGAAAAGGAGAAACCAGACACCCGGCTCCTCTGCCCAGGAAGCAGAGAAGCGGCCACACGGGGCCGGGCGCCCCACACTGCCCACCTACTTCCTCCCTCCCCAGAGGAGGGGCCGACCCTCCTTTGTCCTCCCTCCTCAGAGCCTGGCCCCGGGGTGAAAGTTGAAACCCCGGAGGAAGTTCAGCGTAGTGGGGATTCAATTACTCAGGAAGGACAGACTTCCTTTGAGTCCCTGATTTTCAAATCGTAGGATCTAGAAAACTCAGCCACCCCACCTCTGCTCACTGCCCATCATCCCCTCAAAAGGAAAGCTTCTTGTCTTCTTCCACAGACACAGAATAGCCTGTCTCAGTGACTGACTTATCCACTTGGATCAGAGCGCCTCTTCTGCGCCAACTTCCAACTCTCTCAGAAAACAAAGAGAGAGGAAGAAGAATCAGGGACATCTGCTGGTTGCCACATCCATCTGCGTAATTGGATCAATAATCTCCATTTTGGAAACGGCCTAAATATATTTTTCCATGAATATTGTTCTAAAAAACTCAGTGAGAGTCAACTTACAGCTCACCAAACAGCACAGGATTTTCACTCCAGATAGGTTATCCCTACTCAAAACCAACAAAGGATACTCTACAGGGAAATCGTACAAGAACTGTGGACGCGAAGGGGGGCAGACAGGCTGGGGCAGCGTGAAGCCCGACGTCCCCTTATTTCCTTTCAGGGGCCGGCACGTGCTGGAAATTCCTCCCCCAACTGCCACTCAGCTGTACCCTCACAGGATGCACTCGTGTAATGCGTTTGCCGGAAATCATTTGTCTGGGTGGCCACGCCTGGTGGACATTGCCATGCTAAATGAGTCTGGCTCAAAATTAACCGCCCCGGATCATTCTGTTGAACACAAGATGGCTTGTTTAGGGAGGACGGGAGAGGAAAGATTTGTGCAAACACCTGGAGTCCACGCAGCTCTCTATAGCCTCCACGGCTCCTTGAATACCTGCTGAAAAAAAATGAATGGCTGGATTTGGAGGCATTACTTGCCGAGAGACGCATCTGTGACATCTTCTCTGCATCATGCACCTCTGCCTGACAGTCTGTTGTCTGACTCTCTTCCCTAGAAGAGAGGGTCCATGAGGTCAAGGACCTTACCTGATGATTAGCTTATTGTACCTCTAACACCTAGGATTATATAATAAGTGTCGAATGAATATTTGTTGAATATTACTCATGACCAACTCAGCCACGGGAGATCATTGGAGAGTAGCACTCTGAACGGCATTGAGAAAGCCTGGTGGAATGTTTTACTCCTAAGGCCATAAAACAAATGTTCAGATGCTTTCCAGAGCAATTAAATCCCAATCCATCGTAGGAAGACCGGTGACTCAAGCAGGAGGTTGGCACACGGCCCCAGAGGGAGTCACAGCATGGTCTCGTGGGCACAGGATCCTGGTGAAGTTAGCTCAGACTCGCAGCTAAAGCCCTGCTTAACCCAGCGGCTGTCACTAGCGTGCACCCTTTTGGGTTTGCGTGCCTGCCTGCGGGCACACACTTTGACGACCTGGATTTATTACCTTAGTTTTACAGAAGGGGAAACTGAGGCACCCAGCGACGAAGTGACGTGATCCAGGTCAGGCAGCAGGAAACACTGCAGAGGCAGGACTTGCCCCTGAACCCTGACAGGCCCCGGGGGTGTGCCGTCCTCCTCCATGTCTGAGTGGCCTTGGCACTCCAGGAAAAGCTCAAAGGTGTCTCTCTTCTCAAAGCCACCACTCCTGCTTGCGTGGAGTCCAGAGGGAACATTGCTACACAACTTTTTTTCTTTTAATCCCCTGTGGTATTTCAACCTTTCTTGGAAAAGAAATACATCAATTCTTAGTCATCCCTCCTAAGTAAAAGGGCACGAAGGAAGCCACAGAGTTTTCTAAACTCTCTAAATTCTGGCCAGCGTTTCAACTTCACCTCATACCAAATCTTCTTCCCAGAAATGCCCCTAGGAGTAGAATACATGGCCGATTTGAGTTTTATTTCTTCACCCCATTTTCCCCATGGTGGGTCCGAAAGGTGGGGGAACAGCCCAAAAAGCAGGTAACGGAAGAGAAAAGAGGAGGCAAGCGAGGGAACGGAATTAAAGCAAGGCCTACCTACCAGCCCCCGAAAACCCAAGCATGTGACTGAGCTACGCTGGCCTTACGGGTCCAGCCCAGCAGCCCCGTGGGGAAAGGGAGGGTGAGGCGGGGCCCTGGGCAACTCTCAGCAAACAGCACAACCCCCTCACTCTGCAGTTCCGGACCCTTCTTTTTTTCTGTTTTGGGGAGAGAGATTAACGTCACTAAATAATAGAAGACCTACATTCTTGAAAATTTAATGACTGTCCTATATCAAGCAGCTGTCAAATTTATTTGCTTGTTTTCCTGACAAAGTGTTTCATCCCAAATGTTCACAGGGGATCTTGCCTTCATCAGTCTCAAGTCACCGAGAGGGGGGGTGAGAGGCAACCCGAGAAAGCAGGAATTCCCAATTTCCTAATTAACCCGTAAATTCTGAAGACCAGGTCAGCCCACCTTCCCCCCCACCCGCCCCACCACCCCCCACCCTACACGATTCCACAGAATCATGGAGCAGAGGACAAAGCAGCCATAGACAGTCTCCTTGTACTTGGTTGGAATTATTAGCCAATTCCAACAGGATTCTTTTCTTTTTTTGAATTTATTTTGAGACAGAGACTGCTCGAGTGGGGGAGGGGGGGAGAGAGAGAGAGAGAGAGAGAGGGAGGGAGGGAGGGAATCCCAAGCAGGCCCTGCACTGTCAATGCAGAGCCCGATGAAGGGCTCAAACCCACAAATCATGAGATCATGACCTGAGACCTGAGCTGAAACCAAGAGTCGGACGCTTAACCAACTAAGTCACCTATGCGCCGCCCCCCCCCCCCCCGCCCCAACAGGGTTCTAATGTGTGTCTTTGGCTGGTCTCCCTTCCTTCATTTCACTGCACGACTGCTGGTCCTGATGCCCAGAACACACTCTGAGGTAGTTTTGGCTCCTCTCCTCCTGGCCCCCAGTCTCTCCTCCCATCTCCGAGCAAGGATGGGGGGCTCTCCACTGTGAACCCTTTGTGTAAATGCCCATCCCTTCCCCGGCACCAGCTCTCCCCTCTCCCCTCAACCACTGACTTTGCCCAGTTCTCTGTCCACGTTTTCACTCGTCTCAGGAAAGGGTGGCAGAAATAGGTCCTGTCCCAAGTAACCTGAGCTTTGCCCTTAACCAGTGATGCCACTGTGTGGGGATATCAGAGTTGGCCCTTGTCTGCCTGGTAACCCTATCCAAAGCAGCATGTTGGAGACCATCCCACCTCTAATATTATGTCAGCACGGTCCCAGAAGGCAAGAGAAGGTGAAACTCAACTTTCTCCACTGTGCATAAGAGCCACCCTTAAAACTAATGATTAAACTTCATTTTTAATTACAGGGGAGTTTGAACTAGGCATGCTCTCCAATTTCCTCCCTGCCCTTCCTGCCCCAGTGGTCCTGACTATGGCAAGGATGGCCATTAAAGTTCAACTGGATTTCAAACAGAGAGGTAGGTCCTAACATGCACGCATCGTTCATTGAACATTTACTTCTCGGTGTACACTGTTAGCCAAGCTCCAGATAGAAGTAAAAAAAGTCAATGTGAGCAAAGAACTTCATCTGGAGAGAAGACAGACATTTGTTTCCTGTCCTTAATGACTATTAACAGCATTAGCTTCTGCTTGGAGGCTGATCTGGAAAATGAAAAGGGAGAAGGGAGGCTAACTGTGGGGGCAGCCCATCAAAGAATCAAGCAACACAGCCTTCCCTCTGTAGGAGACAGAAAAGTGACAGGAGAACTTGAGTTAAAATTGCAACCAGCCCCCTACATCTCCTGCCACCGATGTCCCTTGCCTAGCTTACTTTCTGTAGTCCATAGCGGTAACCACTTTCTAGCACACAGTATACGTTGTTCACTTATGGTCTGCCTCCTCCCGCTAGGTTGCCATTGCCAGGAGGGCGGGGATTCTGTCTGCTTCACTTACTGATGTAATGCCAGCACCCAGCGGAGTACATGACACATAGGAGGTGCTCAATGAATATTTGTCGAACGGATTAGGGAAAGCCAGCAACCCAAGAAACTCTTAGTTTTAAGAACCTAAAGAGGGGCACCTGAGTGGCTCAGTCGGTTAAGCATCAGACGTCGGCTCAGGTTATGATCTCACGGTTCGTGGGTTCAAGCCCCTCGTCGGGCTCTGTGCTGCCAGCTCGGAGCCCGGAGCCTGCTTCAGATTCTGTGTCTCCTTCTCTCTCTGCCCCTCCCACACTCACACTCTGTCTCTCTGTCTTTCTCAAAAATAAATAAACATTTAAAACATTGAAAAAAAAAAAAAAAGAACCTAAAGAGAATCGCACATCCCAGATGAGAGTACGGCATAAAAAACACTCCAGCAAAAGGGACCCTATCATACAGCCCATCGTTTAACAAAAATCTCATCTTTAATTCTGGCACACACAGAGTGGGGAAGGGGCGGCATAAGAAATATAACTGGGTAAATACTTTTAGGTTCTTGTCCTGCTTTGGGTTCCCCCCAAAAGCATCATCTGAAGGGACGATCTGGGTGCAAGAGGTGATTCTAGAAAGCCCAGTAGAGTGGGCGCAAGGGTGGTGAGACAGGGGAGGGGAGGAAGCCAGCGCAAGTTACTACAGGTGATGTAGCACATCTCAGGACTGCCCTACTAAGGGGGAGGGGGAGTCTAGGGTATCCTTCACCAAATCTCCCCACTCCCTGGTTGAGGGCAACTGTGGTGTGGGGGAGGGGCGGGGCGTCGGGCACACCCCTGCAGCCCAGAGAAAGCCCTCAGATGGAGAGGCTGCAGGGGTCGTGCTGTGGTAAGGAGCTGTAGGGGTGTAGCGGGTTGTCTCCTGAGCTGCAGGTGGCCTCCCGGTGGACCTAGGGAAGACGGGCGGGCACAGCCAAGGTGTGCTACAATTCCCTCCTCTGTTTCCTCGTGAACCCGGTATACCTACGTGAAGAGGGGTAATTGGTTTTGTTCTCTGTTAGATGTCACGTCAGCCTGTCTCTCATTAGCCTGGTTGCCTGATGTTTAGATTTTTTCCCTCTCCTCATCAATAAAAGCAATTGAAGTGTTTCCTTTGGGGGAAAAGAGCAAGAGGATGGAATCCTGTGGTGTTTGAAAAAAGAAAAGGAACAAGGCTGCTTCCAAATCAAAATAGCATCGAGACAAAAAAAAAAAAAATAGGGAAAAAATGCCTACCGAAAGTTCCGCTTTTTCTCATTCATTGTTGACACTCTAAAATAAAGCACTCTATAAATACGAAGCACTAGCATGTTTGGAGAATATCAGCCTACTCCAATTTAAAACACGACACACATTCCTGAGAGGCGAACTGTAAATTGTGTCATGTACTGAAAATTAGTTTTTCACTTTTTACTTGCTTTTAAAATACAAGATTTCCTGGCCAAAACAAGCTGATCAGGGGAAACCTTTTTTGCCTGGAAAATGGCAATAAATGTTTAAAAGGAATTTGAATTTCACCAGGTTTAAAGATCTGAATTTGATTTCCTGCAACAGAACTTTTGGCTGAGATCATTTACCGAGGGAGTTATTGGATTTGCCACTGCGCACAGAGTGGGGACTGGGGTGGGGGCATTGTCTCCCAGTTCTGATGACGCTCTTGAAAACCACCCCTCCAACACTGCAGGAAACAAAAGCAGTAGAGTGACACAACAGCTAACACCTACTGAAGACGTTCCATGTGCCAGGTGCGGGCGTAAGCAGGTTTTTCTTTTTTTGGCAGAAATACAATGTACTCATGAGCTATCTCGGACAGACAGATCTAAGAACTGGCTAGAAGACCAGTTTTGATTATGACATAACATCAATTGATTCCCTGCTGTACATCAGAAAGCATCCCAGGCTCACTTCTAGCTGCTCACGACCGTTGTTAAATACGCAACGATACTACGTAGGCTCTGAGCTCTCCGACATTAGGGACTCACTTCTAGAGGAAGAAACTAAAACACAGAGAAGTTAACTTGCCCAAGGCCACTCAGCCTGGAAGTGGCAGAACCCGAATTGGAACCCAGGGAGTTGGGCTCCAAGCCTACTTTCTTAACCATCGACTACCCCAA
The DNA here is from genome assembly GCF_014898765.1 of Herpailurus yagouaroundi. Taxonomy (NCBI): domain Eukaryota; kingdom Metazoa; phylum Chordata; class Mammalia; order Carnivora; family Felidae; genus Herpailurus; species Herpailurus yagouaroundi. Next base: position 3,532,483 of record NW_024420490.1, on the reverse strand, counting down.
TGCGAGGAAGTGGGAGGGCTGGATCCTAGTCCGGGTTCAACCTTTACCCATGTGTAACCTTGGAGAGGTATGTAATCTCTCTGGGCCTGTGTCCGAGAGCATTCTTCAGAGTTACTGGGTGAATACACTTCCCTGGTCATTTCCAATAGCTTTTAGCATTTTCCTAAAGGAAAATGTTAGAAGTCTTTAACGTGACATATTAAATGTTGGCAAAATTCAAGAGCATCGTTAACCACAGCGTCATTCAGTAGAGCTGTTATAACATCAACTTTCTACGCCCCTCAACAGCGTCAACGAAGTGCTCGCTGCATGTTTAACAGACATGTTGGATATCATTTCGAGGGTCAGAATGGTATCTCATTCATCTTTTTATCTTGCGCGACTAGCATGGTAGCACCTAACGGGCACTGAAACAAGGTTGTTAAATGAGTAGCGGAAGGTTGTGTCAGGGCATATGTATTCCACAACACGGTAGCGGTACACCCTCCACTCCCACCCCTTTGTAGAGATGAGGAAATGGAAAGAGTTTCATGAAGTAGAGAAGATGGAGGGAAAAAGGAGAAGACAGAATGAGGAAAATGTAGACAGGCTTCTAACTCCACCTCAGTCTGCTCCATTACGGTATGCGAAGCCAACTTTCAACATGCCAGCTAATAAACCAAGATCACCTTCCAAAGTCACATGTGAATGATTTCTGAGGTGTTGGTGTTTGGGGGGCCGCTTTCTATTAGTATGAAACATTGAGGTTGGAATTATATTTAATTCACTTTAGATTAAATTTTGAAATTTAGATGGCTAAGGGCACATGGATGGTTGAATCCAAGCGGCTTTAAGATATTCATCATAGTCTCTGATTTAGGCACATACTATAAGAAGTACTTGACCACTTCAAAACGAAGAAGATTCCACCTAAAACTGAAATTGCAAACTACCGGCAAACCCTAGGAATACGGAGCGTGGAGGGTCCCTGTCGTTGGCATCCCCCAGAGCCCTCTTCATCTCCTTGCGTATCTGAACCTTTCCTCAAATTAGGTCCGTGAAGATTTCAAGGGGCCATCACGATCCCTAAGCTCCTGGTTATCATTCATGAATTCTCATTATGGTTCATGAAACTTGCAAAGCTACTTCTTGAGATACTGGGGGAGCTGATGGACCCCAGAAGTTTGGGGTTTAGGGTTTAGGGAAGAAACAGTGGCTACGCTCAGCAGCTATAAGGGATATCCACGTGTGCTCCACTGACTCTGCCCTCTGACAGGGCAATCGGGACAAAGAGGAAAACCAGAGAAGGATGCTGCATTCAAAACCCCAATCTTGGGCAATTGAGGTCCACCAGATAACCTCTTCTTTCTTTCCTTGTTTGCTCGCCTGTCTGTGCTCTGGGAGAATGAATATGCTATTTGTTTTCTTTGAAGATTTCCTTCTGATGAGAGATTCTGGGAACGCATCAAGGCTGGATAAGTGCCCGTCCCTCAACCTTAAGATGATGTAAATTGAACAGACCTGGATGGGGTCCATCAAGTCGCCTCTCCTCATCACTGCGCCTCGTGAAGGAGAAAACAATCATGTGTTTATCCTCAGGGCTGACAGTGTGCAGATGTGTTTTCTTAATGGCACTTGCGACACGTTTATTTATCCTCTTTGGTGCTTGGAGCCTGTCTCTTCACATCTTTTCCAGCTGTACAGGGCAAGCCTGCTGGTAACCTCCAGTTTTTTTCAAACTGATTCTCTTGCCCCGGATTGTTTGTTTTGTTTTTTTTTAAGTAATTTAAACCACACAAGTAGCCCTTGGGAGAAGGGTTATTTAGTCAAGGGAAAGTTGTTTAGAACACCACCCATGAGATCTTCCCATACTTCACCCTTTGGCCGGGACAAAGGTGGAAGGATAAGGAAAAAAATGAGATTTGCCTTACCAATCTTTCTGACAAAAATTCAAAGAATGTCTGGACGATGGAAAGAGACCAAAAGCTATCCTCTTCTTTACCTTTATTAGAGACTGTCTCTAGTAACATAAGGGAGATATTAACCTTCGATGGTGTAAAGCTAAGTTCTTTTTTTTCAATGTTTATTTATTTTGAGAGAGAGAGAGAGAGAGCGTGCGCAAGTGGGAGAGGGGCAGAGAGAGAGAGAGAATATCCCAAGCAGGCTCTGCACTGTCAGCACAGAGCCCGATGTGGGGCTCGAACACACGAACCGCGAGATCACGACCTGAGCCAAAACTCAGCGTCAGATGCTTAACTGACTGAGCCACCCAGGCGCCCCCAAAGCTGAGTTCTTGAATGTACACTTAATTAGCTTATTAGTTCACATTCTGTAATATTAAATTATTTGGGGGTGAACATATACATGATTAAGTATGCTCTGGGTCTTAGATCCAACCACATCAGGTGGCTGAGGATGGTGCTAGGTATTCTAGAAATGCCATTTAGGGCATTTCCTGGATACTCCGGACAATAAGAGAACTACCCAACATCCACTAGCTTTCTACCTTTCATCCTGCATCCTGTCACAAGGCCAGGGGAACTGACTGCGACAGACACCGCCTTTTCTTGCTGTGTAATGGATCTGTGGTCTCTTTTCCATTGAAATTCCAATGAGGGCACAACTGTCCAGAATGTGACAGGCCCACACTCACGTCTAGATCACAAGACGGCAGGTGACACGGCACAAATAACACTTGGCAGCCAGGAGCGTGAGGCACGGTGATCCCTAGCCGTAGCCCATCACGTCTCCAAGTACACACCTCAGGCGTTCCAGATGTGCCCGCCATGTGTGTATCACAAATATTTTTTGCACGCACACCATGAGCCAGGCAGATCGTGCTGAATGCCCAGGGTGCAACAGCAAACAATATAGACGACGGCTCTTGCGGCCCTATCAGCTTAGTGGGGGAAGTGGAGAGAAAGCAAGGGACTGGTCAAGCAAACGAAAATATTTGTCAATTATGAGAAGCCCAGGGAAGAAAAAGAGGGTGGTGAGACACAGAAAAACAGGGATGGTGGGGGGGGATCCTGAAGTAAGGATAGGGTTCTGAAGGATGAAGCGTGGGGGGAAAGGGTGAGGACGGGACAACACACACAAGTGCTCTGATGTAAGAGCGAGCTTGCGTGCATTTAAAAGCTGGTGATGGGCCAGCGTGGCAGAGAGTGCTGGGCCTGGGAAGCGTGGCCCAGCACGAAGTCACGAAGCTGGAGAGATGGGCGGGCCTCACCAGGTCAGGCAGGGCCTTCCGGGAGGCCTGGGTTTCATTCTAAGCGCAATGGGAAGGGAACGGAGAGTTCTTAAAGGGGCGTCTCATCGTGCGGCCCGTGGGTTAAAGGATCACTGCGTTGGCCGAGTGCAGAATGGATACAGGGAGGCCAGAGAGGAGGCAGTCGCTGCGGTCCAGGTGACAGGAGGTGACGGATTGGTCTTGGGTGGTGTGCAAGAGATGGAGAAAAGGAGAGGTGGACGTCAGTGAACCCTCTCCTGCCCTTGTTATGGGCACTGCCTCTTCTCGCCATGGCCGGATGGATGCCAGGTTAAAAGAGACCCTCATGTCTAGGTCCTGAGAACTGGGGCTATTCCGTGCCTCAGTTCCCCATCTGTTACAAGGGGATGAAATGGTACCTACGTCATAGGGGTGTTTTAAGATTTGTTTAGAAACGTGCTTGGTGCACAGACAGTGCTACAAAAAAAAGTCAGCTATTATTACTGTGACATCAGATACTAGTAACTACTATTTCCTGATCACTCACTACATGCCATATGCTCGATATAGATTTCCTCACTTAATTTGTACCCTAAATAATGGTAATACATACAGCAAACCATAGGGGTTCTCCATCGCGCTACTACCAAGGCTCGTGCGGCCTGTGGCAGGCGTGGGGGGCGGTGAAGGACTGCGTTCTAAATGGGACAGCTCCCCTAGAGGCTGCTCGGGGACTGGGGGAACTGGGGGCGCTGGGACAGGGCCTGCTCTGGCGGGTGGGCCCAGCCACAAGTCGGTGTTTTGCGTGCGAGCTCACCACGACGGGGACGGCAGGCAGCCCGCCCGGCCTCTGGGGCCCCGGGGCAGGAAGATGCTCTCGGGAGGCTGCCTGAGGCTCGTGCTGGTGCTTCTTCAGTGTATTTTTGAGTCGGACAGGACGACGAGGGAGGGGGGCTGCAACTCTATCTGGAAGGAAGCGGAGGGGAAACTAGGGAGGGAAAGGGTACTTTGACTAGCCCTGCTCACACTGGGAACCATGTGAACGAGTCCTCTGTCTTCTTTAAAGCTAGCTCCTTCCGCCCCGTCCCTCTACCTCCCTCCGTTTCTTCCTCTCCCCCTTTCTCTTTCCCCGACTCCCTCCCTCACCCCATCTCCGTCTCTCTCACACAAACACAACCGTGCACGCACACGCGTCCACACGCAACTGGGAACAGACTCTTCTTCACCGGCTGCCTCTCCCTCGGCTCGGGCACGGGGACACGGAGGGCAGGTGGAAGCCGGGGAACCCATCCATTTCCCCCTGGACAAAGGGCAGGGGTGGACTGTGCTTGTTTATTTGTTTTTTTCCTTCGAAGCTATAGATCACTCTTGAGTAGATGAGACAGCACATGACCCCGGTGCAGTCGGCCAGGGACGCAGCCTGCTTGTCTGCATGGGGGAGCAAGCTGAGGGGGAAGGAGAGCAACTGTCTTTCTCATTTAGGTCATCACGGAAAATGGAGTGAACGGGCGCAGGGGGATGGGCATAGCTGCTTCTCGCCAGAGTGACTGCACAGCAGTTCTGTTCTAGCATCACCCTCTGCCCAAGGCTCCACACGGGGCTGCCATGTTCTCCTTCCCAGCACCCAGAACACAACTGGTTACTGGAAACACCGAGAATCACCCCGTTCTTGGCTCGCATCGGGACCTTTCTCTTGTGGCTGCTGTAATTAATTTTAAAGTAGATGAATTAACTATAAGCCTCACCCTAGAGGCCAAATCTTCCGTTCAGTGTTAAGTAGAATCAAGATGAGACCTAATATTAGCTTCACATCAGAAAAGGCCATTCCGCTTTCACAGTCTAGAGCACAGAAAAGGGCTTGGCTTGACAGGCAGATGAACAGTAATAATAATGTCACTCTGAGAGGTACATCTGGTGCCCGCTCAGTGCCCAGGTGGGTCTGGCAGCCCTTCAGGGAGTCACGGGGCCGAGCGGGGCGGGCAGAAGCCTGATCTCAGTGGCTCGAGGCCAGTCCAAAGTCAGGGATATTCACAGTGCCTCCCACCGAGCCCAAGAAGGAACCCTCGGTTTTTGCTCTCCCATAATCACAAGCTGTGACAGATCGGATAATCAGTGGCTTTTTAAAGGAATAAAGTCCTGGGAGAAAAAGCAACAAACGAATGCTAATTATCTCTCAACCTCAGTGTCCTCACCCATCAAGCAGAGCCGAAGACAGAAGGTAATGAATCCCAAGCTCTCCTCCAGCTCTCAGCTTCCATAATTCATTCATTGACTCATTCATTCATCCACCCATCAAACGTGTTGAGGAACAACCAGGAACCCAACCCCGTGCTAGGTGCTGGGGACGCCAGGAGCAAAGAGAAAGACAGAACCTCTCTTCCTGTGTACGTAAAGTCCAGTGAGGGCTGGCACGGGCGACATTAAAGAAGTAACTCACAAAGAATTATTGTAATGAGCGCTAACTACAGCTTTTCTTAGCTAATAAAGAACGGGCTTCCTAAGGCATCTGCTGTAGATCAAAAGAGATATTTAATGAAAGCATTAAGGAAGAAAGTCAATTATTGCCCACCATTTGTGAGGAAATTCTCAGTTTGAAATACCCACTTCTAAAACTCTGATGGGGGAAATGGAGGCTTAGGATACTTTTAATCATATAACCTTGCCTAGGAGATGGATCACGGCTGAACGGAGCATGTTACCCTGGGTGTCTATGTGTGGCCTCTGTGTGTGGTGTGTATGTACACAGGAGGTGGACATACGAGGCACCCTCTACACACAGGTGCCATGCAGGTCGTCATCCTGTGGGGCAGACGCTCGACCTTTACAGCTTTTACTTGTGCATTTTTGACCCTTTCTGAGGACTTCCAAATACAGAAGGCAGGGGTACTTGAAGAATGGGACCAAACGGTGCCCACTGGGAGGCTGCTGTGGGGGCCTGAGATGCTTGGCTTGTGAGTAATGCCAGCCAACCAGCTAGCAGTCCAGGGGAGCATGGCTTTGCTGCTCCTGATTCGAAGTCACACTCTAATAGATTGTTAACAACCACGTAACTGCCAATAGGTATGCATCAGTTATCTACTGCTGGGTAACAAACCATTCCCAGTCTCACTGGCTTCAAACGACGATTTATTATTTCTCACGATTATGTGGATCTGCTGGGGGGTCCTTCCGTGGCTTTCACCCGTCCTCATTCATTTGACTGGATTTAGCTGGAGGATCAGTGGACTGGAAGGTCCAAGAGGGCCCTGTCTACATGTCTAATTGGCAGTGTTGGCCATTAGTGGGGTGCCTTGGCTCTCTTCCACACGGCCATTCGTCCTTCAGTGAGCTACGCCAGCTTCCTTACAGGGCAGTCTCAGGACAGTGGTCAAGAAGGCCAAGGCAGAAACTTCAGGGCCTTTTAGAGGTCAAGGCTCTGGAATTTGAACACCACCACTTCTACACACTCTGTTGCTCAAAGCAAGTCACGAGGTCAGCCCAGATTCAACAGGGTGGAGAACAGACTCCACCTCTTCATGGGAGTCGCTGCGAAGAATCTGTGGCCATATTTAACTTACCACAGGGCGAGAGAGAAATCTTGAGGGGAATTTTGCAACGCGGTTAGCCTGTGGTATGAGGCTCTGCATGGAAAACATTGGACTCGCCTTAGAAAAGCAACTGAGAAAAGTCACGGTCCTAAACAAGCATTTCCACATTCAAGAACTAGGGAATTTCAGAAGGTGTTCAGGGCACATCTCCTAAAGTCTGCGTGCATGGGCCGAACCATATAAAAAATGCTGATATTTGACCATTTTGGTCACACGCCAAAAAATGGCAATTTCATGTGCTCTAAGCTAGCACATGCTGAAAAACCCCATGTGATTCAGAGCTATTAGGGAACGCATGCCCTGGTAAGACAGACATCCCAGTTGGGCGCCTGAAGGCTGTCAATGCCGTCATGCACACCTCCCGCGCAATCGTTCCATCTAAATGCGCGTATGGGATTCTGAAGCCGTACGAGAGTCATCATTTGAAACCTCCTAATCACACAGAGCACTACAGTAAATGTAGGACCCACTAGGCTTCTATCTAGGCCAGTGCTTCTCAACCTGGGCTGATTTTGTCCCTCAGGGGACATTAGCGATGCCTGGAGAGATTTCTGAATGTGACGGCGAGGGGGAGGTGCTAGTGGCATCTAGTGGTTAGAGGCCAAGGACGCTGCTAAACATCCCAAGACAATCCACTATAGCAAAGAATAACCGGGCCCTAAATGTCACTAGTACTGAAGTTAAGAACCCCTGGTCTAGGTGGATGAGAGGTCATCTCCCAAGTACAATCCTCCATTTCCTCATCTTTAGCAGAAGGTAATACAATTGCTTTTTAGGCTTCTGTCTCCTAAAATTCTACTCACTACACGCCTGCAATATTATTGTACTTCTTTGAGTTTTCTGATTATTTAAATTTGGCATGAATAAGATGCCAAGGTGTGTGTGTGTGTGTGTGTGTGTGTGTGTGTGTGTGTGTGTGTCTAAATGGCCAGGCTGTATCAGCTCATATGCCTCGATTAGCTTAGCTTTAGGAACAAACATAATAAGACTTAGGCAATGAGTCTGGAAGAACACAACAGGCTAGAAAATCACACATCTACATCGAACGTGGTAGAATAAGCATACCGCTGCCCTGAAAATGTGGCTGACACCTACACACCACCATCACCCTCCACCCCTCTGCGCACGCCTGTCCTCTTCCGCCCCTCCTGCCATCACCCACGCTTGCCACCCCCAGAAACCACACGCCGTCCTTCCTTCTTGGCTTTCCGTTCAACCTCTCATTACCCACCAATCCCAGAGAATGGCAAAAATTTTCTTGCGTGACCGATCAACCCTGTGAGGTTTTTGTGCTTAAGATATAAAGTTCCCCCAAAAACCTTTCTGAATCTGAATGGGATTGTAGTGACATCAAAGCTTTTCCTCTCCGGTGCCTTTCATCTTTTTCAGCCTCTGGCACTCTGTCCACCAGTGTGTCAAGTCAATTAATTGAAAAGTCATTAGAAAGGCCCTCCGCCGGGAAGGCCCACCTCGTCAGATCCGGGTCCTTTGAGAAAGAACAGAATGGCCCAACAGCCTCCGGATTTTTGGTGCCTCTCTCACCTCCACCCCTTTCTGTTTGTAGCTGAGGACAGTCCCAGGCAATACCAGTGAGCTAGAGGCAGTCTGTTCAGCCCACCAAACATTTATTCAGTGCCCACCATGCGCCAGGCATTGAAATTGAACCTGGCCTAACACCCGTCCCGAAACATCACCTCGGCTTCATCTCCCTACCCAGCTATGGCAGGGGGACTTGGCTACTTTGACCAAAGAGGTTGATTCCTAAGATCAGACCCTTTCTCTGTCGATTCCTTCTGCGCTGCAGATGTTCAACTTGTGGCCTCACGTGTGGAACTCCTAGCCATTTCCCTTGCGCGATGCACGCCATGGTGACAAGGAGAGCCTACGTGACGGCGGCATGGGCACAAACCATGGCACAGAAGCAGCTTAAGGAGTAGCTTCAGCACACACATAAGGAAAAGGCTGAGAACAGGTATCAGGAATGATGAAAGCCAGAAATTTCAGGCTCTGGTTCATCTGGGCTAGGATTCTGTTCGAGATACACATTTCAATCCCCCATATCGTCCTGAGACAAATGTTCCCCTAATTTTCCTTCTCATAACCCTTAAAACCTTTTCAATATTTTATCGCACCATTTTGGGAGATTAACATGCTGGTTTCTGTTCCCAGGAAAGGGTCTCTTCCCTGACTGCTCCAGTGCCTCCTTTTTCTCATTAAAACTTCACCCGTGAGCCTGGGTCATTATTTAGTTTCTAAAAGTAGGCACCAAGAAGTGGGCAGCTCTCCAATCCTGAACCCAGTCCTGCCCAGCCATACTTTGGGCAGGTATGAGGGGTGTGTGTGTGTGTGTGTGTGTGTGTGTGTGTGTGGTATGTGCACACGCTCACATGTACACTTGCATGTGTGTAGGCCACAAAGTGACTCTACTTACTTCCTGGAAAAGCCGAGAGCTGGGAGTGCAGGAAGGAGGGCTCCACTTTGCTCTCCCTCTCTCCAAGGCCCTACAAAGGGAGACTTTGCATCTCACCGCACTCTTGAGACTTGTGTGAACCCTCTTCCCCTTCCCAGATGATGGAGTGGACACAGCACCTCTTCACCCCTCCTGAGTGGATGGTCTGGCAGAAGTAAGAGGAGATGCCCATGGGGGTTGGGATTGGGAAACTGTTCATATTTCTGCCTGTCCCATCACCGCAGATATTGTTTCTCACCACTACACAGTGATGGCATCTATTCAGCCAGGGAATATGGTATCAATGGGAAATTCAAGGGAATTTAGAGCAAGATAGGGTTCACGGACTTTATGCCTTGGATGGCCAACTTGGCAAGGCAGAGGGATGCCGAAGACTTGCTTTATAAACCAGGCCTCACTGGATATCCCTTTGCTTCCGGTTCATTCCTGAGAGAATGAGCTATTTGTAAAGACATGGGATTGGTCTTGAGCAGTGCACAGGCGTGGGGGTGGGTGACATTCTCCTCGGATGAGCACTTTGGGAGACTATTCTCAGGACATTGAAGGCCACCATGATTTCAAGGCCACTGGGGGGCCAATGGGAAAAGGGACTTGGGGTGGGACTGTTAGCTTGTGCTGTCCCAAGTCTCCTTCAGGCAGGCCGAGGCAGCAGAGTGGGCCTCTACAGCTGAATTCAGCGGTCAAGGACCAACTTATACTTGAATGGCTCAAACAATGCGATCACCAGAAAGACAAAAGGAGGCTTTGTTCCAGGGAGAGAGAAAATCAGGGAGTATTCAGCCCTTCCATCTCTTTATGCTGAGACCAGTGGAGTCTGTTTTCAAGCCGAAGGCTGTTTGAAGTGTGTTTATATGCCTCCACAGTGCCGAACTGTGTGTTGGAGTTAAAGCCGGCAAGTGAGAATACTTATGTCACCCTGATATCATGAGGCTGCCCGTCATGTAATAGCAGAATGACTCAACACGTACATGTTGCATGGTCTTCCTTGCATGGATTGCTGAACCGAGAGAACCCCAGGGGTTTCCCAAGGGCAGCAAGGTGTGGGGAGCTTTTTCTTGATTCTGAACTTGAAGATTTCTTTTAACCTCACTGGAAGTCCAAAGTAAGGAAATGACACTTTCAAACACAGGAGAGCCTAGCAAACCCAATCCTGAAGCTCCCTTCCCAGAAACTAGCCTGCGATCCACAAATCACCAGTACAAGTCAACATGACAGACTGCCAAGCCACACTGAGCAAGTCAAACAGAGAAAGGTCTGCGTGGATTTCCATTCCATGGCACTGCAATTCCTTCAGGCCATTAGCTCCTCTCCTGGGCTATGCAAAACTCCCCAAGACCAGCCCTCATTGTAGCATCTTCACTGGCTGGGACAGCCCTCCCAGGCAGTCACACCAAGGAGAGGTAGATTGGAGCCACCTCTGATGCTTTTGCTAAACTGGACATGAGCAACAGGTCCCAACCCAGATTCCCTTTCCCACCCCTGGGAAATCAAAAAGCATTAGAGTTTTGAAGACGACTGGTCTTTGTTTTCTTTAAGAAATATTGTTTGTTGAATGAATGAGTATGGGGGTGAACAAATGAATCCGTGAATGAATGAAAGAAACTTTGAAGAAAATCATCTTGGGATCAAATGAGGAAGTATGACGAACCCTGTATTTTCAGGGCATCCCAAGCTTGTCTCCTTCCGAAACACAGTTCCCAGCCTACTCAGGAAGTCATAAATAACATCTTAGGTGGGTAAGAGATCTGGAAGAACTTTTCCTCACCTTGTCAAGTCCCTACCGTGTGCTGGGCACTGCCCTTCAACTGACACATGTTTTCTCATGTATTTAATCCTCCAGGGATCTTTGAGATGGGTATGATTCCTCTCACACACCAGACAAGAAGACGAACATTCAGGGAGTGTAAGTAACTTTCCCAAAGTCACATAGTTGGTAAGGGGGTAGAGCAGGGGTCAGGATTCACCTCCCTGGCTGCAAAACTCATGCACATCCCAGTGCTCTGGCCAATGGGGAATCTTGAAAAACAAACTTCTAAAATGTACTGTTATTGCCAACTTAGCAAAGGTATCGTTGAAGAAATGAAAATCACTTTTGGTATGTCACTGACATCTCTCTAAATCCAGTAACATGAAAAACATGCTTAATTGATTTTGTTGTTGATTATGATGAGGGTGAATTAGATGGAGAGAATTAGATGAGGGTGGGAAGCCTAAGGCAAGGTTTAGTGGCAGCCAAATATGTGTCAACCACCGAGGATCAGGGAGCGTATAGTGCCGGCAATCAATTACATTTTACCTGTAAATGTATTTTTCTTTTCAAAACTTACTATAAAATATCTCAGACATATTGCGCTAGGCAGACCTATAAGATGTCCCCATTGGTCCTCACCTCCTAGTACTCGCATCTTTGTGTAATCCTCTCCCTGAGTGTGAGCTGGACCTAGTGACTGGTTTCTAATGAACAGAATACAGCAAAAATGACGGGATGTCACTTTTATACGTAGGTTATAAGACCATGACCCCACCCCCTTCTCTCTCTCCCCATCTCTGTCTCACATTAAATGAAGCTGCCTTCTCGAGTGGGCCATATAGCAAGGGACCGAGGGTGGCCTTTGGGCAACAGCCAGTGAGGAATCGAGGCCCTTGGTCCAACAGCCCATGAAAATCCAAATCCTGCCAATAGTCACACAAGTGAGCTTGGAAGTAAATCCACGCCCGGGTGAGCCTTGAGATGACAGCGTCTCCAGCCAACACTTTGTGCAGCCTGTGAGAGCTCTTGAACAGGAGACCCAGGAAGCTGTGCCCAGATTCCTGAGTCACAGAGACTGTGAGATCCTCAGTGGGTACTGTTTTAAGGTACTAAATTCTGGGGTTATTTGTTATGCAGCAGTAGATAACTAAAACAAAAGGGCTCGAAGAATAATATGGTGTATATCTGCGTACTGCCATCCAGCCTAATAAAAGAATTACGAAGACATTTAAAGTCCCTCTTGTATTCCACCCTGATTACATTCCCCTCCTTGGTCCTCAGATGTAACCGGTTTCTCAAACCAGACTCTGGGATGTATTTTTATTTGGTTAGACCATATGAAGCTGCCAACATTCAGCCCTTTTTTTTAACCTACAAAAATAGCTCTTTTATGTGATTCAACCTAACAAAGTTTCATACACACAACTACAGCTCTTTATTTATAATGATAATACTACTGGTGGTAGTCACCGTCTATAGTTATGCCTGGCCCGGCTCCTTGAGTCACACGGCTGCGTGGCTTTGGGAAAACGACTCAACTTCTGTCCATTTCCTTCATCTGTGAAATGGAGACGATTGATGGTACCTACCTGGTGCAGCGAAGGGAAGATTTAATATGATGATGTGCATACAACCAGGTACGCGGCGAGGACCCAATAAACATTAGCTCTTGCTGTTGTTGTTTCTCGAATCATCCTTGGGATAGGTTTAAACCTGACATTGACCCTCATCCACACTGAGGGATGACAGAGGAAGCCTTTGAGGTGTGGCCGTCTGCATGGCCTGTGCGGCCCTCACTCTGCATGGGGACCTCTTCCTCCAGCCTCCCTTCACTGCCTTCCCCAGATTTATCTAGTGCCTTTGGCCACAAATCCCAAAAGAAAACCCTGTCTTTCCTCAGATGGGACTTCTAAATCAGTCTCCTACAGAGCAGACTGAAAAAACTCAAAGTTCTAGGAACAACCTTCCCTGCCGTCCAGATGTTTCTGTCACTCCTAGTCCCAACCTAGGAAGGATCTCAAAAGAAAAAAAGAAAAGAAAAGAAAATCCAGGCTTCATTTTCCTCTATAGCCTACTTCAAAACCCCATAAAATGCAGTCTGGGACTGAAGGCCAGGTTCAACAGAACGTGTATTTTATCCAAACCCGTCTGCTCTTCTCTCTTGCCAGCAACACATTTTTAAAAATCTAATCTCTGTTTTCTTTACATGAATCTAGACCAAATGTGATTTCTCCCCTGCATGTGAAAATAAATTATTTCAAATGTAATTTTCTCCTCTGGTTTGTTCCTGCTCCTCCAGAGACCCCCGAAGGGCGTAACTCCAGATGCAAGCTGTCTGCTACTGTGGCACCAGCGGGAGCTCTGGGCCCCCAAGGTCCCCCGAGGGGTGTGTGGAAGACGGAGCGTGGGGGGCAGCCATGCTAATCCCCTAGCACGTAGGATTCCGGCTTCATACTCCAAGATGGTGTCATAAATGAGGCGTCGGGGTGGGGAACTTAAGAGCCAGGCTCCAAAGGAAGGGTGGACAAGAGCACACTGTGTTCTTACCCTGACATATTCAGTCTGTGCTCAGCGGGAGCTACTGGGGGCCATAGCGCTTGGCGCCTCTCTTGGACCACTGCCACTCCAAGTGCGGCCCCTGGACCAGCAGATTGGCATCACCTGGGAGCTTGTCAGAAATGCTGATTCTCAGGCCCCGCTCAGCACCCACTGCCATCTAAACCTGTGAGGGTGGGGCCCAGCTACCGGGGCACTGCCAAGCGTTCCAGGTGATTCTATGCGTGCTCCAATGTGAGAAGCCTTGCTTAGGCAGTCGGTAACACACAATGGAGACCCACGGCCTTCGAGCTCAAATCGGTCACCACTGTCCAGTGAGAGGACAGATGAACTACTAAACGTGGAACAAATCCAAGCCAACGTCTGAAAGATAACAGTCCACTGCTGGCGCCTCCCACTACCTGAACAGCCCTCGTGTAGCCCCCGCAGCATCAACACAGTGAATGCCCTGAGAGGAAGAGTCTTCTGACTAGAACAGGATTGACGGTCACTCAAGTTGTAAACATGGCCGCTGACGCTTTGCAAAGAGCTGTGCCTTACAGTACTGCAAACGGACACACAGGTCTTCCACCTGGTCTTCAAATTCTTGGAGACAAATACAACGAAGAGTCATTTGGTCCAGACAACAGATGGCCTCGCTCTCACACTATCCCAGTCGTCGAGCAACGGCTCCTACCAGAACGGTCCTGCTGCGCCGACCATGCCGTAGTTCCTAGTTCCTCACAACGGATGAGACTGGAAGGCGTCGCCCTTGTCTGCCTGTGGTTGGGAAATGGGGCCACCATGCCATCTTCCGTTCGCCTTGTCCGTGCCCACTGTCATGATTTGTCTCTCTCCACAACTCTGGCCCCTGTCTGAGAATACAGAACATCTACAAGTTCTTTATACAGTGTTCTCAGAAAAGTGATCGGAGAAACTCACTAACAGAAGCTTCGACTAAGGAACTAAACCGAGGGGCGCCTGGGTGGCTCAGCCGGTTAAGCGTCCGTCCGACTTCGACTCAGGTCACCATCTCGCGGTCCGCGACTCAGGTCACGATCTCGCGGTCCGTGAGTTTGAGCCCCGCGTTGGGCTCTGGGCTGATGACTCGGAGCCTGGAGCCTGCTTCCGATTCTGTGTCTCCCTCTGTCTCTGCCCCTCCCCCGTTCATGCTCTGTCTCTCTCTGTCTCAAAAATAAATAAACGTTAAAAAAAAATTTAAAAAAAAAAAAAAAAAGGAACTACACCGATACCCCACAGCTGTCCTCCTAGATGGCAGAAGGGTCCAAAGCAGTCCAGCAAATTTTACAGCAAGGCTCCTGGATCTACCATTTCCCTGGATCCAAAGCACCTCTCACACAATAGCACATCGGTGAGGGAGACTAACGGGGACACGCTGGGCTGCAGCAAGCTCACTTAAGGCCCTGGGAAAGCACGATCTTTCCTTAGCAGTGTGGGAGAGGTCCACAAAGCTCCCATGAGCCACCGGGCTCACAATCAGAATGGCCCAACTAAAGGACCAAATCAAAGTTCTCAAGTTGCCCCGGCTGCTCTTGGACTTCCTGTCCCCTGCTAGAGGTAGCCTACAGAAGTTCTCGCGCGCTGCACTGTGGTCCTTGAGGAGTGGTTCCCAGAACCCCAGGCCTCGGTAGCCAGGCCATCTTCTCTCTCCTGCCCCAGTGGGCCCGGAGCACATATTTGTAAATGGAGCATGAGGCCTGAGAAATCAGTCGTCCCTCGGGTCCCCCAGACAGGGCCTTTCGGGCAGCCACACAGGCTGCTGAGGCCATGAAAATGGAGCCCGGGAGGCAGAAAGGGGAGGACTCAGAGGAGGTTCAAGGTCAGGGAAAGCTGGGTTTTTTTTTCCACTAATAAATCAGATCACTCCAGCTCACTCCTGTTGCTCTTGGCTGGCAGGACAAAAAAATAACTCTGAGTCACCAATGCTATTCATGACAAGTGCTTCCTGTGTGGGATTTGGGCATTTCTCTTTTGTTTTCTTGGCAGAAGAGAGAAAGAAACATGAAGGGGTGGAAGAAAGAAATGAGGAAAGAGTTAATCTGCTGTGTCACCAGGTTCTTAAACCCAAGCCCCTTCATGCTGGCTGTCGACGTGCTATTAAGCCCAGCAACGAGACCTCCAAACCACCCGGAGAAGAAGCCCACAGGGCTCTTAACCACCTCCTTGCCAGCTCTCCACGCCTCCCGCCATGAGGGCAGGGCCCTGCCATATTCCTATGCTGCTGAGTCCTGGCCCCAGCCTTGTTCAGGCCCATATTCCAAAGGAAAGGCCTCTATCTTTCCTGCCTTTTCCAAGGAAGCTTCCTCGGCTCCCCGCCTCTTAGTTATAGGCTGGGACTTAGCAGAGGCAGAGGGAGAGTAGGGCCCCAGAGAAAAGAGCTGATAGGGTGGTTTGCCCAGGACCGGGGCCCGGGGCGTCTCCAGGACACGGGACTGTCAGGGCTGAAACCAGGACAGTCCTGGGCAAAGCTGAGTGAGCTGGTCACCCTAGAGCTGACGGCCGTGAGAACTTTACCGGTAGTCAGGGAGGAAGTGCTATTTCTCCATCTACGTTCCAGAAACACTGCTTCTCAAACAGTAATGTGCACACAGGCCACCTGGGGATTGTGCTAACGTGCAGATTACAATCCAGTAGGTCCAGAGGGGAGCCTGAGATTCGGCATTTCTAACCCACTCCCAGGTGATAATGACGGTTTTAGTACGAAGGGTCTAGAATCACTGCCTATTTCAGGGAGTCACAAACCACATCGGACCATTCTCTCACCTTCGGATTCCTCCTATGGGCTTCAGCCCGGGAGGACAGATGAGTCCCATTGGCTTGGCGTGGTCAATAAAGAACGGGACACCACTGGCCACAGAATCTGCTAGAAATGCTTCTGGCCAGGAAATCAAAACTACTGGTGTGGCACGCACGGTTCCCCGTGCCAACCGTCTCCCTTGCACCCTTCCGTTTCAAAGCCCCGAAATTTAAAACACGATCTTTCCCAGTCTAGGCCTAGGGGCAGTCCCATGACACAGCTCTGGCAGATGAATCACGAGCAGAAACCTTCTGGGAGGTGGAGATGGAGGTCTGGGAAAGTTTCGCCTTCATGACAAAAAGGGAAGGGATGTGGCTGATGTCCCACTCCCCAACTTCTTTCTCCCTAGAACATAGGTGTGATGCTTTGAGCTATAGCAGCCTTCCTGTAACCATGAGGAAAAGGCCAAGAGAACTTCTAAGACACTAAACCCAGTCCTGCTGAGCCACTAAACCAATCTCTGCAGCCACCTACCTCCACACGACGTTTGGCTGAACATGAAGAAACTAAAACTCCCTTTTGCTTAATCTGTTCCTCGAGGGATGATGCATCCTAACAGACAGAACTGGTCTCCCAAGGCAAACGCTACTCTTAGCAGATAAGGTGGCGGAGTACGGCCGTGCAGACTCTGCACTCCGGAAGGCATCACTCACGATGCCTTTGGAGTTGTGCAGTGCACAACCTGCACTACCATACAAGGTAGCTGTGGAGGTGGTGTCGTGCGTAGTGTTTGGAGACAGACCTCGGCAGAGACCCAGTTCCACTACTTACTTTCCTAATCAGCCTTTGGAGCCGTCGGGTAACCTCTCTGAGCCTCAGTTTCCTCTTTAACGAGGAACAATCACACTTCCCCGGGAGGATTCTTGTAAAGATTAAAGGTACGTGTAAAACACCTGGCACACAGCAGCTACTCTATAAAGAGTAGATATTATTACAGAAAATGCCATATGATCTGTGCTGGCGTCTGTTTGGAGAACCCCATGTTGCAGGACCGCAGTGATTATAAGGGTCTCTTCCGCCCACAGCTGCAGTGCGTCAGGCCCAGGCTACTGCCAGGGACGTCTGTGGAGGGGTGCAGGGAAGGGAGGGATGTCCGCACATCAGGGAGGCGTGCTGAGAGGCCACCTTGCTCCACGGGATCGCCTGCACTTGTGTGTCCGCTGTGCGCCCCCAAGAAGGGGTTGGCAGTTTCATCGGTGGAGCC